>NW_028283980.1:7500-15000 GCF_059441095.1 Idiotropiscis lumnitzeri
ACCCGAGTCATAGGAAGTGCCGTGTGGCGGGGCCGGGAGGACCGCTCCTCCTGCGTCGGACCCGAGTCATAGGAAGTGCCGTGTGGCGGGGCCGGGAGGACCGCTCCTCCTGCGTCGGACCCGAGTCATAGGAAGTGCCGTGTTGCGCTGGTGGGGCCGTGCCCGCCAACAGCCTTCAGTGGTCGGATACCACGTTTGCAAGCTCCCCGCTGGAATGGGGACTTAGAAGAAATGAGGGGAAAATTCCCCCGGAGCTCCGTGCCTGAGGGCGGGCTGTGAGCCGCGCCGCGTCCGCCAACAGCCTTCCATGGTCGGACACCATTGTTCGCAAGTTGCCCGCTGGAATGGGCACATAGAAGAAATTTCGAGGATAACATCCACCAGAGCGCCAGGGCGGCCGTTATTGCAGTATGCGTCCGCCTGGCAGCTCTCTTCCGCGGGAACCATTGGGCAATTTCTTTCACGGAGGTGGACATAGAAGAATTTTTGTTTCTAAAAACGTGGTTCCTAAAAATGTGCCCCAGGTGTTTTGGAAAACCCGGGTAAACCTGGGAAGTAGGCAAATGACCCTCTGACTAGGGGTAAAAACGTTTGCCTACTGCAGCGCCCCTAATGCAATTCGGCGGAACTGCAACGCCCCTGGTCGCCTAAACGCTACCCCTGGTCGCCTAAACCTCACCCCTGGTCGCCTAAACCTCACCCCTGGTCGCCTAAAAGTCACCCCTGGTCGCCTAAATTGTCAACCCCTGGTCACCTAAATTGTCAACCCCTGGTCGCCTAAAGGGGACTTAGAAGAAATGAGGGGGCAAATTCCCCCGGAGCTCCGTGCCTGAGGGCGGGCTGTGAGCCGCGCCGCGTCCGCCAACAGCCTTCAGTGGTCGGATACAATGTTTGAAAGGTCCCCGCTGGAAAGGGGACTTAGAAGAAATGAGGCAAATTTCCCCGGAGCTCCGTGCCTGAGGGCGGGCTGTGAGCCGCGCCGCGTCCGCCAACAGCCTTCAGTGGTCGGATACAATGTTTGAAAGGTCCCCGCTGGAAAGGGGACTTAGAAGAAATGAGGCAAATTTCCCCGGAGCTCCGTGCCTGAGTGCGGGCTGTGAGCCGCGCCGCGCCCGCCAACAGCCTTCAGTGGTCGGATACAATGTTTGAAAGTTCCCCGCTGGAAAGGGGACTTAGAAGAAATGAGGCAAATTTCCCCGGAGCTCCGTGCCTGAGGGCGGGCTGTGAGCCGCGCCGCGTCCGCCAACAGCCTTCAGTGGTCGGATACAATGTTTGAAAGGTCCCCGCTGGAAAGGGGACTTAGAAGAAATGAGGCAAATTTCCCCGGAGCTCCGTGCCTGAGGGCGGGCTGTGAGCCGCGCCGCGCCCGCCAACAGCCTTCAGTGGTCGGATACAATGTTTCAAAGTTCCCCGCTGGAAAGGGGACTTAGAAGAATTGAGTAAAATTCACCCGGAGCTCCGTGCCCGAGGGCCGGCTATGAGCCGCGCCGCGCCCGCCAACAGCCTTCCTTTGGTCGGATACAATGTTTCAAAGTTCCCCGCTGGAAAGGGGACTTAGAAGAAATTTGTGAAAATTCACCCGGAGCTCCGTGCCTGAGGGCCGGCTATGAGCCGCGCCGTGCCCGCCAACAGCCTTCCACGGTCGGATACAATGTTTCAAAGTTCCCCGCTGGAAAGGGGACTTAGAAGAAATTTGTGAAAATTCACCCGGAGCTCCGTGCCCGAGGGCCGGCTATGAGCCGCGCCGTGCCCGCCAACAGCCTTCCACGGTCGGATACAATGTTTCAAAGTTCCCCGCTGGAAAGGGGACTTAGAAGAAATTTGTGAAAATTCACCCGGAGCTCCGTGCCCGAGGGCCGGCTATGAGCCGCGCCGTGCCCGCCAACAGCCTTCCACGGTCGGATACAATGTTTCAAAGTTCCCCGCTGGAAAGGGGACTTAGAAGAAATTTGTGAAAATTCACCCGGAGCTCCGTGCCTGAGGGCCGGCTATGAGCCGCGCCGTGCCCGCCAACAGCCTTCCACGGTCGGATACAATGTTTCAAAGTTCCCCGCTGGAAAGGGGACTTAGAAGAAATTTGTAAAATTCACCCGGAGCTCCGTGCCCGAGGGCCGGCTATGAGCCGCGCCGTGCCCGCCAACAGCCTTCCACGGTCGGATACAATGTTTCAAAGTTCCCCGCTGGAAAGGGGACTTAGAAGAAATTTGTGAAAATTCACCCGGAGCTCCGTGCCCGAGGGCCGGCTATGAGCCGCGCCGTGCCCGCCAACAGCCTTCCACGGTCGGATACAATGTTTCAAAGTTCCCCGCTGGAAAGGGGACTTAGAAGAAATTAGGCAACTTTCCCCGGAGCTCCATGCCTGAGTGCGGGCTGTTTGCCGCGCCGTGCCCGCCAACAGCCTTCAGTGGTCGGATACAATGTTTCAAAGTTCCCCGCTGGAAAGGGGACTTAGAAGAAATTATGAATATTTTTGTTTCTAAAAACGTGATCCCTGAAAATGTGCCCCAGGTGTTTTGGAAAACCCGGGTAAACCTGGGAAGTAGGCAAATGACCCTCTGACTAGGGGGGAAGAACGTTTGCCTACTGCAGCGCCCCTAATGCAATTCGGCGGAACTGCAACGCCCCTGGTCGCCTAAACGCTACCCCTGGTCGCCTAAAAGCTACCCCTGGTCGCCTAAAAGCTACCCCTGGTCGCCTAAACGCTACCCCTGGTCGCCTAAACGCTACCCCTGGTCGCCTAAACGCTACCCCTGGTCACCTAAACGCTACCCCTGGTCGCCTAAACGCTTCCCCTGGTCACCTAAACGCTACCCCTGGTCGCCTAAACGCTACCCCTGGTCGCCTAACTGACCCCTCGTGTGTGGGGATCAACGTTTGCCTACTAGGGCGTCCTCCGGCGGCCTCTCGGCAGTACTGCAGGCCCATTTTAGCCGAGCCCATTGAAATGAATGGGGGAATTTTATACGTTTTTGCCTTTTTTTCCCCCCCTCGTTCTTTTTGTATTTATTCATTTATTTCAACTTTTACCGACTCAACCGCCCTCCGGCGTGCCCTCGGCGGTCCCGCAAGCCCAATTCGGCCGAGCCCATTGAAATGAATGGGGGAATTTTATACGTTTTTGCCTTTTTTTTTCCCCCCCCCTCGTCCTTTTTGTATTTATTCATTTATTTCAACTTTTACCGACTCAACCGCCCTCCGGCGTGCCCTCGGCGGTCCCGCAAGCCCAAATCGGCCGAGCCCATTGAAATGAATGGGGGGATTTTCTACGTTTTTGCCTTTTTTCCCCCCCTCGTCCTTTTTGTATTTATTTACTTATTTCAACCTTTACCGACTTAGGGGCCACTTGGCACCGCCTGTGCCCGGGGAAGGTGCTCATATTCGGCTTCACTGTCAGGCAGCATGCACTCCTCCTCCGGAGCTTCCATTTGGGCAAACTTAGGGGCCGCTTGGCACCGTCCGTGCCCGGGGAAGGTGCTCCTATTCGGGCCAAGTGTGACACACGCCCGCCCTCCTCCTCCGGAGCTTCCATGAGGGTAAACTTAGGGGCCGCTTGGCACCGCCTGTGCCCGGGGAAGGTGCTCCTATTCGGCTTCACTGTCACACAGCATGCACTCATCCTCCGGAGCTTCCATAAGGGCAAACTTAGGGGCCGCTTGGCACCGCCTGTGCCCGGGGAAGGTGCTCATATTCGGCTTCACTGTCACACAGCATGCACTCATCCTCCGGAGCTTCCATAAGGGCAAACTTAGGGGCCGCTTGGCACCGCCTGTGCCCGGGGAAGGTGCTCCTATTCGGCTTCACTGTCATGCAGCATGCACTCCTCCACCGGAGCTTCCATTTGGGCAAACTTAGGGGCCGCTTGGCACCGCCTGTGCCCGGGGAAGGTGCTCCTATTCGGGCCAAGTGTGACACACGCCCGCACTCCTCCTCCGGAGCTTCCATTTGGGCAAACTTAGGGGACGCTTGGCACCGCCCGTGCCCGGGGAAGGTGCTCATATTCGGCTTCACTGTCACACAGCATGCACTCATCCTCCGGAGCTTCCATAAGGGCAAACTTAGGGGCCGCTTGGCACCGCCTGTGCCCGGGGAAGGTGCTCATATTCGGGCCAAGTGTGACACACGCCCGCACTCCTCCTCCGGAGCTTCCATTTGGGCAAACTTAGGGGCCACTTGGCACCGCCTGTGCCCGGGGAAGGTGCTCATATTCGGCTTCACTGTCAGGCAGCATGCACTCCTCCTCCGGAGCTTCCATTTGGGCAAACTTAGGGGCCGCTTGGCACCGTCCGTGCCCGGGGAAGGTGCTCCTATTCGGGCCAAGTGTGACACACGCCCGCCCTCCTCCTCCGGAGCTTCCATGAGGGTAAACTTAGGGGCCGCTTGGCACCGTCCGTGCCCGGGGAAGGTGCTCCTATTCGGGCCAAGTGTGACACACGCCCGCCCTCCTCCTCCGGAGCTTCCATGAGGGTAAACTTAGGGGCCGCTTGGCACCGCCTGTGCCCGGGGAAGGTGCTCATATTCGGCTTCACTGTCACACAGCATGCACTCATCCTCCGGAGCTTCCATAAGGGCAAACTTAGGGGCCGCTTGGCACCGCCTGTGCCCGGGGAAGGTGCTCATATTCGGGCCAAGTGTGACACACGCCCGCACTCCTCCTCCGGAGCTTCCATTTGGGCAAACTTAGGGGCCACTTGGCACCGCCTGTGCCCGGGGAAGGTGCTCATATTCGGCTTCACTGTCAGGCAGCATGCACTCCTCCTCCGGAGCTTCCATTTGGGCAAACTTAGGGGCCGCTTGGCACCGTCCGTGCCCGGGGAAGGTGCTTCTATTCGGCTTCACTGTCACACAGCATGCACTCCTCCTCCGGAGCTTCCATAAGGGCAAACTTAGGGGCCGCTTGGCACCGTCTGTGCCCGGGGAAGGTGCTCCTATTCGGCTTCACTGTCACACAGCATGCACTCCTCCTCCGGAGCTTCCATGAGGGTAGACTTAGGGGCCACTTGGCACCGCCTGTGCCCGGGGAAGGTGCTCATATTCGGCTTCACTGTCCGGAGCTTCCATTAGGGCAAACTTAGGGGCCACTTGGCACCGCCTGTGCCCGGGGAAGGTGCTCCTCTCCGGGCTAAGTGTGACACACGCCCGCACTCCTCCTCCGGAGCTTCCATTAGGGCAAACTTAGGGGCCGCTTGGCACCGCCTGTGCCCGGGGAAGGTGCTCATATTCGGCTTCACTGTCAGGCAGCATGCACTCCTCCTCCGGAGCTTCCATTTGGGCAAACTTAGGGGCCGCTTGGCACCGTCTGTGCCCGGGGAAGGTGCTCCTATTCGGGCCAAGTGTGACACACGCCCGCACTCCTCCTCCGGAGCTTCCATTAGGGCAAACTTAGGGGCCGCTTGGCACCGCCTGTGCACGGGGAAGGTGCTCCTATTCGGCTTCACTGTCACACAGCATGCACTCCTCCTCCGGAGCTTCCATAAGGGCAAACTTAGGGGCCGCTTGGCACCGTCTGTGCCCGGGGAAGGTGCTCCTATTCGGGCCAAGTGTGACACACGCCCGCACTCCTCCTCCGGAGCTTCCATAAGGGTAGACTTAGGGGCCGCTTGGCACCGCCTGTGCCCGGGGAAGGTGCTCATATTCGGCTTCACTGTCACACAGCGTGCACTCCTCCTCCGGAGCTTCCATTTGGGCAAACTTAGGGGCCGCTTGGCACCGTCTGTGCCCGGGGAAGGTGCTCATATTCGGGCCAAGTGTGACACACGCCCGCACTCCTCCTCCGGAGCTTCCATGAGGGTAGACTTAGGGGCCGCTTGGCACCGCCTGTGCCCGGGGAAGGTGCTCATAGTCGGCTTCACTGTCAGGCAGCATGCACTCCTCCTCCGGAGCTTCCATTTGGGCAAACTTAGGGGCCGCTTGGCACCGTCTGTGCCCGGGGAAGGTGCTCATATTCGGGCCAAGTGTGACACACGCCCGCACTCCTCCTCCGGAGCTTCCATTTGGGCAAACTTAGGGGCCGCTTGGCACCGCCTGTGCCCGGGGAAGGTGCTCATATTCGGGCCAAGTGTGACACACGCCCGCACTCCTCCTCCGGAGCTTCCATTTGGGCAAACTTAGGGGCCGCTTGGCACCGCCTGTGCCCGGGGAAGGTGCTCATATTCGGGCCAAGTGTGACACACGCCCGCACTCCTCCTCCGGAGCTTCCATAAGGGCAAACTTAGGGGCCGCTTGGCACCGTCTGTGCCCGGGGAAGGTGCTCCTCTCCGGGCTAAGTGTGACACACGCCCGCACTCCTCCCCCGGAGCTTCCATTAGGGCAAACTTAGGGGCCGCTTGGCACCGCCTGTGCCCGGGGAAGGTGCTCATATTCGGCTTCACTGTCAGGCAGCATGCACTCATCCTCCGGAGCTTCCATAAGGGCAAACTTAGGGGCCGCTTGGCACCGCCTGTGCCCGGGGAAGGTGCTCCTCTCCGGGCTAAGTGTGACACACGCCCGCACTCCTCCCCCGGAGCTTCCATTAGGGCAAACTTAGGGGCCGCTTGGCACCGCCTGTGCCCGGGGAAGGTGCTCATATTCGGCTTCACTGTCAGGCAGCATGCACTCCTCCTCCGGAGCTTCCATTTGGGCAAACTTAGGGGCCGCTTGGCACCGCCTGTGCCCGGGGAAGGTGCTCCTATTCGGGCCATGTGTGACACACGCCCGCACTCCTCCTCCGGAGCTTCCATGAGGGTAGACTTAGGGGCCGCTTGGCACCGCCTGTGCCCGGGGAAGGTGCTCATATTCGGCTTCACTGTCAGGCAGCATGCACTCCTCCTCCGGAGCTTCCATTTGGGCAAACTTAGGGGCCGCTTGGCACCGCCCGTGCCCGGGGAAGGTGCTCCTATTCGGCTTCACTGTCATGCAGCATGCACTCCTCCACCGGAGCTTCCATTTGGGCAAACTTAGGGGCCGCTTGGCACCGCCTGTGCCCGGGGAAGGTGCTCCTATTCGGGCCAAGTGTGACACACGCCCGCACTCCTCCTCCGGAGCTTCCATTTGGGCAAACTTAGGGGACGCTTGGCACCGCCCGTGCCCGGGGAAGGTGCTCATATTCGGGCTAAGTGTGACAGACGCCGGCCTATTACCCCCGGAGCGATGGAGCTGGGGGCGCTCGCTCCCCGCCCGTGCCCGGGGAAGGTGCTCCTCTCCGGCCTAAGTGTGGCAGACGCCGGCCTATTACCCCCAGAGCGATGGAGCTGGGGGGCGCTCGCTCCCCGCCCGTGCCCGGGGAAGGTGCTCCTCTCCGGGCTAAGTGTGGCAGACGCCGGCCTATTACCCCCGGGGCGATGGAGCTGGGGGGCGCTCGCTCCCTGCCTGTGCCCGGGGAAGGTGCTCATCTCCGGGCTAAGTGTGGCAGACGCCGGCCTATTACCCCCGGAGCGATGGAGCTGGGGGGCGCTCGCTCCCTGCCTGTGCCCGGGGAAGGTGCTCATCTCCGGGCTAAGTGTGGCAGACGCCGGCCTATTACCC
>NW_028283981.1:0-19181 GCF_059441095.1 Idiotropiscis lumnitzeri
TATATATATATATATCTCTCTCTCCATATATATATATATATATATATATATATATATATATATATATATATATATATATATATATATATATATATATATATTTATTATATATATTGTATATATTATATTATTATATATACAAAATAATAACATTAAGATGTCTTCAGGTCGGGACGTTTTATTTACAGGTGAAGGTTTGGATTTTTAGGAGCATGTGCAGGGGAGTTATTAAGCATTCATTTATTTGTATTAGGTTCATTTTGTCTTCTTATTATTGATATTTGACTGATTCATTAAAAGCAGACAATTATGTTTTAGGTTAATTTTTTACCTGACATGTTTCGGCGAGTCTTTCGTCTTCTTCAGAGTGTCGCATGATGGTGTCTTGAGCTGATGTTCCATGAGGGTGTGACTTACCTGTCAAAAAAATGAAAAAAATCAGAGCAGTAAAAGAACAAGCACAACATGAACATTACAAATCAGCAATCACTGACCACTGCAAAAGGGAAAACCACATCATGGACCGGGAGAAGGGCAGGGTCATCCGCACAGAAGAGAACAAACAACAGCGCTGGATCAGAGAGGCCATTGAGATCTGCAAGCGAGGCATAAAAACCATGAACAGAGACAAGGGAGCCTTCATCCTCTCTACCACCTGGACCAGCATCTTGGCGGAGTGAACGGACAGCGGGGGGCGTGACTTGCCTTCATTCTTGTGACAGGTAAGTCACGCCCTCATGGAACATCAGCTGATAAAGACGGGTCACAAGACAGCATCATGTGACACTCTGAAGAAGGCGAAAGACTTTCGTATTGTGACATGCTCAAGGCCTAAACACTCATCCGAGCAAATATAAGGTAGATTTTGTTCACCTGCCCGGAGAAAAACATCAACGAAAATAATTTGTATTTGTTTTAACCAGTTGGTGGCGCTACCACTGCGATCAAAAATAAGTTGGCAGCCGTCTTCAGGGCCTGAATATCCTCAAATGTGAAAAATTTCGAGAAGATGGATCATCTGAATCATTTTGCAGGAACTTTTGTTGCCACGGAGAATAATCAGACTCTGCGGCACCGTAATAGCCACGCCCTTCGAAGGAAAGTCACAAAAATAGGGATAGAGTAAGATCAATGTCTTGAGTCTTTTCTAGCCAATTTTCAATCAGATTCGTTAAAAGGGCACCGTGCAGTACGTCAAAATGTAAAAAATGATATTGATTGGCGCAAGGTGTATAACTGAATATAAACATATAGATGTCTTCAGGTACAGACTTTTTATGTACATGTGAAGTTTTGGATTTTTAGCAGCATGTGCAGGAGAGTTATGAAGCATTTTGTCCATTGCGGCGAAGGAAATCTTAAGTGAAAACTTTGAAGCCCCGCCCCCGTCATATAGTATTTCGGAAACAAAAAATTTTAGCCCCAGTGTTTGTCCCAGGTCTTCAGATGCTACAGACAGAATTTTAAGGCAATCAGATGAAGCCTTTAGGATCAGGGTGCAAAAGAATGACCCCTGTAAACATGCAAAAAAGGGCAAAAGTCGGACTTTCAAAAATTCATAACTCACTTCCTGTTCATATTAGACGTTAAAATATCAAATTTTTCGCCATGCCCGATGAGACTGCCAAGTTTGGTGAGTTTTTGTGCATGTTTCGGGGTCAAAAATGCGATCGAACAATCGGAAAAATAATAATAATAATAATTTCTACAAAAACAATAGGGACTTCGCAGCGGTCGCTGCTCAGGCCCTCATAATAATAATAATAATATTAATAATAATAAAAGTAATAATATTTTCTACAAAAACAATAGGGACCTCGCAGCCGTCGCAGCTCGGGCCCTAATAACAATTTCTAGAAAAACAATAGGGACCTCGCAGCGGTCACTGCTCGGGCCCTAATAATAATAATAATAAAAATAATAATAATTTCCACAAAAACAATGGGGACCTCGTAGCGGTCGCTGCTCAGGCCCTAATAATAATTTCTACAAAAACAATAGGGACCTCGCCGCCGTCGCTGCTCGGGCCCCAATGATAATTTCTACACAAAGTCCATTGTGGTGACCCGCCCCCTTTTAAGTAAATTCAAAATGGCCGACTTCCTGTAAAACCTAGCTCATTGCTCCAAGAGACTTTTTTGTAGGTCTTGGTCTTATACATACAGTGAACCCTCGCTACTTCGCGGTTCACCTTTCGCGGGTTCAGTGCTTCGCGGGTCTAAAAAATATTCGGGGGCATTGTAGTTTCGCCGAGCGGCACGACGGGGCGCTGGAGCGGTTAGACGGCCGGCGTGCGCCGAAGAAGAGCGTGGGCGAAGAGGAGAGTGGACGAAGAAGAGCACGTTCCCCCGGACACGATCGGTGGCGACGTTTCGCGCGGTTCGGACCGTACCAGAGCTCCGGCCAGCGTGCGTGGCAGTTAAGCCGTAGAGGAGCACCTTCCCCGGGCACGGGCGGTGCCAAGCGGCCCCTAAGTTTAACCGAATGGAAGCTCCGGAGGAGGAGGGCATGCTCGCGTCACAGTAAGCCGAAGAGGAGCACCTTCCCCGGGCACGGGCGGTTCCAAGCGGCCCCTAAGTTTAACCGAATGGAAGCTCCGGAGGAGGAGGGCATGCTCGCGTCACAGTAAGCCGAAGAGGAGCACCTTCCCCGGGCACGGGCGGTGCCAAGCGGCCCCTAAGTTTAACCGAATGGAAGCTCCGGGGGAGGAGGACGGGCGTGTGTCACAGTTAAGCCAAATTGGAGCACCTCTTCTGCCCGGGCACGAGCGGAGCGCGAGGCTGTCAGTTATGAATGAATAAATGAATAAATAAATAAAGAATGCTACCTTTCATTTCACAGGGCACACCGGACGGCGTACCAGCAGGTAAAAGTCGGAGTAATTAAATAAATACTAAAAGAATGGCTGGGGAATAAAAAAATAATACGTTTTAATAATAATTTGGTTTTTTTGTTATAACATGAATTTCACTCTCTCTCTCCCCGTATATATATATATATATATATATATATATATATATTTATATATTTATTATATATATTGTATATTTTTTTTAAGCATTTTTGAAGGTGCGCCGCTACTTCGCGGATTTTCAGTTTTCGCGGGTGGTCTCGGTCCCCATTAACCGCGATAACCGAGGGTTCACTGTACTCCATAAAATTTACAAAAAGCGAGGTGAAACACTCAACCAGAGCTGCTTTTTTTTAACATTTCTCGAGGGCCATGGCGAGCCATTTCAAAAAAGCTGCACAACTAACTTATAAAATATTGATAAATTTGCTCGGCCTGATGTGTGTGTAAAGTTTTACGAGTTGTCGTTCATATTTAGAACCTCATAATCAGCTTTGTTTTATTGCCGAACAGTGCAATGCCACTCCCACAACTTTTCACGAAAAATCACGAATTTCGTATTGTGACATCCTCATGGCCGAAACAGTAATCCGAGCATATATGAGGGCGACCTTGTTGAGTTGCACGGAGAAAAACATCCAAGAAAATAACTTGTATTAGCTTTTACCAGTTGGTGGCGCTACTACTACGATGTAAAATAAGTTGGTAGATGTCTTCAGGGCTGAAGTATCCTCAAATGTGTACAACTTCGAGAAGATAGGATCATCTGAGTCATGTTGCCGGAGCTTTTGTTGCCACAGAGTACAATTTGACTTTTCAGCACCTTAATAGCCACGCCTTTTGCCAAAACGTCACAAAATTCGGCAGAGAGTAAGATCATTGTCTTGAGTCTTTTCTGACTAATTTTCAGTCGGATTCGTCAAAAGGGCACCGTGCAGTACGTGAAAATTAAAATAAAAACAAATTTTTGATTCCACTTGGCGGCACTGTGTGTATAACAAAATAATAACATTAAGATGTCTTCAGGTCGGGACGTTTTATTTACAGGTGAAGGTTTGGATTTTTAGGAGCATGTGCAGGGGAGTTATTAAGCATTCATTTATTTGTATTAGGTTCATTTTGTCTTCTTATTATTGATATTTGACTGATTCATTAAAAGCAGACAATTATGTTTTAGGTTAATTTTTTACCTGACATGTTTCGGCGAGTCTTTCGCCTTCTTCAGAGTGTCGCATGATGGTGTCTTGAGCTGATGTTCCATGAGGGTGTGACTTACCTGTCAAAAAAATGAAAAAATCAGAGCAGTAAAAGAACAAGCACAACATGAACATTACAAATCAGCAATCACTGACCACTGCAAAAGGGAAAACCACATCATGGACCGGGAGAAGGGCAGGGTCATCCGCACAGAAGAGAACAAACAACAGCGCTGGATCAGAGAGGCCATTGAGATCTGCAAGCGAGGCATAAAAACCATGAACAGAGACAAGGGAGCCTTCATCCTCTCTACCACCTGGACCAGCATCTTGGCGGAGTGAACGGACAGCGGGGGGCGTGACTTGCCTTCATTCTCGTGACAGGTAAGTCACGCCCTCATGGAACATCAGCTGATAAAGACGGGTCACAAGACACCATCATGTGACACTCTGAAGAAGGCGAAAGACTTTCGTATTGTGACATCCTCAAGGTCTAAACACTCATCCGAGCAAATATAAGGTAGATTTTGTTAACCTGCCCGGAGAAAAACATCAACGAAAATAATTTGTATTTGTTTTAACCAGTTGGTGGCGCTACCACTGCGATCAAAATTAAGTTGGCAGCCGTCTTCAGGGCCTGAATATCCTCAAATGTGAAAGATTTCCAGAAGATGGATCATCTGAATCATTTTGCAGGAACTTTTGTTGCCACGGAGAATAATCAGACTCTGCGGCACCGTAATAGCCACGCCCTTTGAAGGAAAGTCATAAAAATAGGGATAGAGTAAGATCAATGTCTTGAGTCTTTTCTAGCCAATTTTCAATCGGATTCGTTAAAAGGGCACCGTGCAGTACGTCAAAATGTAAAGATTTATATTGATTGGCGCAAGGTGTATAACTGAATATAAACATATAGATGTCTTCAGGTACCGACTCTTTATGTACATGTGAAGTTTTGGATTTTTAGCAGCACGTGCAGGAGAGTTATTAAGCATTTTGTCCATTGCGGCGAAGGAAATCTTAAGTGAAAACTTTGAAGCCCCGCCCCCGTCATATAGTATTTCGGAAACAAAAAATTTTAGCCCCAGTGTTTGTCCCAGGTCTTAAGATGCTCCAGACAGAACTTTAAGGCAATCAGATGAAGCCTTTAGGATCAGGGTGCAAAAGAATGACCCCTGTAAACATGCAAAAAAGGGCAAAAGTCGGACTTTCAAAAATTCATAACTCACTTCCTGTTCATATTAGACGTTAAAAAATATCAAATTTTTCGCCATGCCCGATGAGAATGCCAAGTTTGGTGAGTTTTTGTGCATGTTTCGGGGGTCAAAAATGCGATCGAACAATCGGAAAAATAATAATAATAATAATTCCTACAAAAACAATAGGGACTTCGCAGCGGTCGCTGCTCAGGCCCTAATAATAATAATAATAATAATAAAAGTAATAATATTTTCTACAAAAACAATAGGGACCTCGCCGCGGTCGCTGCTCGGGCCCCAATAATAATTTCTACACAAAGTCCATTGTGGTGACCCGCCCCCTTTTAAGTAAATTCAAAATGGCCGACTTCCTGTAAAACCTAGCTCATTGCTCCAAGAGACTTTTTTGTAGGTCTTGGTCTTATACATACAGTGAACCCTCGCTACTTCGCGGTTCACCTTTCGCGGGTTCAGTGCTTCGCGGGTCTAAAAAATATTCGGGGGCATTGTAGTTTCGCCGAGCGGCACGACGGGGCGCTGGAGCGGTTAGACGGCCGGCGTGCGCCGAAGAAGAGCGTGGGCGAAGAGGAGAGTGGACGAAGAAGAGCACGTTCCCCCGGACACGATCGGTGGCGACGTTTCGCGCGGTTCGGACCGTACCAGAGCTCCGGCCGGCGTGCGTGGCAGTTAAGCCATAGAGGAGCACCTTCCCCGGGCACGGGCGGTGCCAAGCGGCCCCTAAGTTTAACCGAATGGAAGCTCCGGAGGAGGAGGGCATGTTCGCGTCACAGTAAGCCGAAGAGGAGCACCTTCCCCGGGCACGGGCGGTTCCAAGCGGCCCCTGAGTTTAACCGAATGGAAGCTCCGGAGGAGGCGGGCATGCTCGCGTCACAGTAAGCCGAAGAGGAGCACCTTCCCCGGGCACGGGCGGTTCCAAGCGGCCCCTAAGTTTAACCGAATGGAAGCTCCGGAGGAGGAGGGCATGCTCGCGTCACAGTAAGCCGAAGAGTAGCACCTTCCCCGGGCACGGCGGTGCCAAGCGGCCCCTAAGTTTAACCGAATGGAAGCTCCGGGGGAGGAGGGCGGGCGTGTGTCACAGTTAAGCCGAATTGGAGCACCTCTTCTGCCCGGGCACGAGCGGAGCGCGAGGCTGTCAGTTATGAATGAATAAATGAATAAATAAATAAAGAATGCCACCTTTCATTTCACAGGGCACACCGGACGGCGTACCAGCAGGTAAAAGTCGGAGTAATTAAATAAATACAAAAAGAATGGCTGGGGAATAAAAAAATAATACGTTTTAATAATAATTTGGTTTTTTTGTTATAAAATGAATTTCACTCTCTCTCTCCCCGTATATATATATATATATATATATATATTTATTATATACATTGTATATTTTTTTTAAGCATTTTTGAAGGTGCGCCGCTACTTCGCGGATTTTCAGTTTTCGCGGGTGGTCTCGGTCCCCATTAACCGCGATAACCGAGGGTTCACTGTACTCCATAAAATTTACAAAAAGCGAGGTGAAACACTCAATCAGGGCTGCTTTTTTTTTAACATTTCTCGAGGGCCATGGCGAGCCATTTAAAAAAAGCTGCACAACTAACGTATAAAATATTGATAAATTTGCTCGGCCTGATGTGTGTGTTAAGTTTCACGAGTTGTCGTTCATATTTAGAACCTCATAATCAGCGTTGTTTTATTGCCGAACAGTGCAATGCCACTCCCAAAACTTTTCACGAAAAAGGACAAATTTCGTATTGTGACATCCTCATGGCCGAAACAGTCATCCGAGCATATATGAGGGCAACCTTGTTGAGTTGCACGGAGAAAAACATCCAAGAAAATAACTTGTATTAGCTTTTACCAGTTGGTGGCGCTACTACTACGATGAAAAATAAGTCGGTAGATGTCTTCAGGGCTGAAGTATCCTCAAATGTGTACAACTTCGAGAAGATAGGATCATCTGAGTCATGTTGCCGGAGCTTTTGTTGCCACAGAGTACAATCGGACTTTTCAGCACCGTAATAGCCACGCCTTTTGCCAAAACGTCACAAAATTCGGCAGAGAGTAAGATCATTGTCTTGAGTCTTTTCTGACTAATTTTCAGTCGGATTCGTCAAAAGGGCACCGTGCAGTACGTGAAAATTAAAATAAAAACAAATTTTTGATTCCACTTGGCGGCACTGTGTGTATAACAAAATAATAACATTAAGATGTCTTCAGGTCGGGACGTTTTATTTACAGGTGAAGGTTTGGATTTTTAGGAGCATGTGCAGGGGAGTTATTAAGCATTCATTTATTTGTATTAGGTTCATTTTGTCTTCTTATTATTGATATTTGACTGATTCATTAAAAGCAGACAATTATGTTTTAGGTTAATTTTTTCACTGACATGTTTCGGCGAGTCTTTCGCCTTCTTCAGAGTGTCGCATGATGGTGTCTTGAGCTGATGTTCCATGAGGGTGTGACTTACCTGTCAAAAAAATGAAAAAAATCAGAGCAGTAAAAGAACAAGCACAACATGAACATTACAAATCAGCAATCACTGACCACTGCAAAAGGGAAAACCACATCATGGACCGGGAGAAGGGCAGGGTCATCCGCACAGAAGAGAACAAACAACAGCGCTGGATCAGAGAGGCCATTGAGATCTGCAAGCGAGGCATAAAAACCATGAACAGAGACAAGGGAGCCTTCATCCTCTCTACCACCTGGACCAGCATCTTGGCGGAGTGAACGGACAGCGGGGGGCGTGACTTGCCTTCATTCTTGTGACAGGTAAGTCACGCCCTCATGGAACATCATCTGATAAAGACGGGTCACAAGGCACCATCATGTGACACTCTGAAGAAGGCGAAAGACTTTCGTATTGTGACATGCTCAAGGCCTAAACACTCATCCGAGCAAATATAAGGTAGATTTTGTTAACCTGCCCGGAGAAAAACATCAACGAAAATAATTTGTATTTGTTTTAACCAGTTGGTGGCGCTACCACTGCGATCAAAAATAAGTTGGCAGCCGTCTTCAGGGCCTGAATATCCTCAAATGTGAAAAATTTCGAGAAGATGGATCATCTGAATCATTTTGCAGGAACTTTTGTTGCCACGGAGAATAATCAGACTCTGCGGCACCGTAATAGCCACGCCCTTCGAAGGAAAGTCACAAAAATAGGGATAGCGTAAGATCAATGTCTTGAGTCTTTTCTAGCCAATTTTCAATCAGATTCGTTAAAAGGGCACCGTGCAGTACGTCAAAATGTAAAAAATGATATTGATTGGCGCAAGGTGTATAACTGAATATAAACATATAGATGTCTTCAGGTACAGACTCTTTATGTACATGTGAAGTTTTGGATTTTTAGCAGCATGTGCAGGAGAGTTATTAAGCATTTTGTCCATTGCGGCGAAGGAAATCTTAAGTGAAAACTTTGAAGCCCCGCCCCGTCATATAGTATTTCGGAAACAAAAAATTTTAGCCCCAGTGTTTGTCCCAGGTCTTCAGATGCTACAGACAGAATTTTAAGGCAATCAGATGAAGCCTTTAGGATCAGGGTGCAAAAGAATGACCCCTGTAAACATGCAAAAAAGGGCAAAAGTCGGACTTTCAAAAATTCATAACTCACTTCCTGTTCATATTAGACGTTAAAATATCAAATTTTTCGCCATGCCCGATGAGACTGCCAAGTTTGGTGAGTTTTTGTGCATGTTTCGGGGGTCAAAAATGCGATCGAACAATCGGAAAAATAATAATAATAATAATTTCTACAAAAACAATAGGGACTTCGCAGCGGTCGCTGCTCAGGCCCTAATAATAATAATAATAATAATAATAAAAGTAATAATATTTTCTACAAAAACAATAGGGACCTCGCCGCGGTCGCTGCTCGGGCCCCAATAATAATTTCTACACAAAGTCCATTGTGGTGACCCGCCCCCTTTTAAGTAAATTCAAAATGGCCGACTTCCTGTAAAACCTAGCTCATTGCTCCAAGAGACTTTTTTGTAGGTCTTGGTCTTATACATACAGTGAACCCTCGCTACTTCGCGGTTCACCTTTCGCGGGTTCAGTGCTTCGCGGGTATAAAAAATATTCGGGGGCATTGTAGTTTCGCCGAGCGGCACGACGGGGCGCTGGAGCGGTTAGACGGCCGGCGTGCGCCGAAGAAGAGCGTGGGCGAAGAGGAGAGTGGACGAAGAAGAGCACGTTCCCCCGGACACGATCGGTGGCGACGTTTCGCGCGGTTCGGACCGTACCAGAGCTCCGGCCGGCGTGCGTGGCAGTTAAGCCATAGAGGAGCACCTTCCCCGGGCACGGGCGGTGCCAAGCGGCCCCTAAGTTTAACCGAATGGAAGCTCCGGAGGAGGAGGGCATGTTCGCGTCACAGTAAGCCGAAGAGGAGCACCTTCCCCGGGCACGGGCGGTTCCAAGCGGCCCCTGAGTTTAACCGAATGGAAGCTCCGGAGGAGGCGGGCATGCTCGCGTCACAGTAAGCCGAAGAGGAGCACCTTCCCCGGGCACGGGCGGTTCCAAGCGGCCCCTAAGTTTAACCGAATGGAAGCTCCGGAGGAGGAGGGCATGCTCGCGTCACAGTAAGCCGAAGAGTAGCACCTTCCCCGGGCACGGCGGTGCCAAGCGGCCCCTAAGTTTAACCGAATGGAAGCTCCGGGGGAGGAGGGCGGGCGTGTGTCACAGTTAAGCCGAATTGGAGCACCTCTTCTGCCCGGGCACGAGCGGAGCGCGAGGCTGTCAGTTATGAATGAATAAATGAATAAATAAATAAAGAATGCCACCTTTTATTTCACAGGGCACACCGGACGGCGTACCAGCAGGTAAAAGTCGGAGTAATTAAATAAATACAAAAAGAATGGCTGGGGAATAAAAAAATAATACGTTTTAATAATAATTTGGTTTTTTTGTTATAAAATGAATTTCACTCTCTCTCTCCCCGTATATATATATATATATATATATATTTATTATATACATTGTATATTTTTTTTAAGCATTTTTGAAGGTGCGCCGCTACTTCGCGGATTTTCAGTTTTCGCGGGTGGTCTCGGTCCCCATTAACCGCGATAACCGAGGGTTCACTGTACTCCATAAAATTTACAAAAAGCGAGGTGAAACACTCAATCAGGGCTGCTTTTTTTTTAACATTTCTCGAGGGCCATGGCGAGCCATTTAAAAAAAGCTGCACAACTAACGTATAAAATATTGATAAATTTGCTCGGCCTGATGTGTGTGTTAAGTTTCACGAGTTGTCGTTCATATTTAGAACCTCATAATCAGCGTTGTTTTATTGCCGAACAGTGCAATGCCACTCCCAAAACTTTTCACGAAAAAGGACAAATTTCGTATTGTGACATCCTCATGGCCGAAACAGTCATCCGAGCATATATGAGGGCAACCTTGTTGAGTTGCACGGAGAAAAACATCCAAGAAAATAACTTGTATTAGCTTTTACCAGTTGGTGGCGCTACTACTACGATGAAAAATAAGTCGGTAGATGTCTTCAGGGCTGAAGTATCCTCAAATGTGTACAACTTCGAGAAGATAGGATCATCTGAGTCATGTTGCCGGAGCTTTTGTTGCCACAGAGTACAATCGGACTTTTCAGCACCGTAATAGCCACGCCTTTTGCCAAAACGTCACAAAATTCGGCAGAGAGTAAGATCATTGTCTTGAGTCTTTTCTGACTAATTTTCAGTCGGATTCGTCAAAAGGGCACCGTGCAGTACGTGAAAATTAAAATAAAAACAAATTTTTGATTCCACTTGGCGGCACTGTGTGTATAACAAAATAATAACATTAAGATGTCTTCAGGTCGGGACGTTTTATTTACAGGTGAAGGTTTGGATTTTTAGGAGCATGTGCAGGGGAGTTATTAAGCATTCATTTATTTGTATTAGGTTCATTTTGTCTTCTTATTATTGATATTTGACTGATTCATTAAAAGCAGACAATTATGTTTTAGGTTAATTTTTTCACTGACATGTTTCGGCGAGTCTTTCGCCTTCTTCAGAGTGTCGCATGATGGTGTCTTGAGCTGATGTTCCATGAGGGTGTGACTTACCTGTCAAAAAAATGAAAAAAATCAGAGCAGTAAAAGAACAAGCACAACATGAACATTACAAATCAGCAATCACTGACCACTGCAAAAGGGAAAACCACATCATGGACCGGGAGAAGGGCAGGGTCATCCGCACAGAAGAGAACAAACAACAGCGCTGGATCAGAGAGGCCATTGAGATCTGCAAGCGAGGCATAAAAACCATGAACAGAGACAAGGGAGCCTTCATCCTCTCTACCACCTGGACCAGCATCTTGGCGGAGTGAACGGACAGCGGGGGGCGTGACTTGCCTTCATTCTTGTGACAGGTAAGTCACGCCCTCATGGAACATCATCTGATAAAGACGGGTCACAAGGCACCATCATGTGACACTCTGAAGAAGGCGAAAGACTTTCGTATTGTGACATGCTCAAGGCCTAAACACTCATCCGAGCAAATATAAGGTAGATTTTGTTAACCTGCCCGGAGAAAAACATCAACGAAAATAATTTGTATTTGTTTTAACCAGTTGGTGGCGCTACCACTGCGATCAAAAATAAGTTGGCAGCCGTCTTCAGGGCCTGAATATCCTCAAATGTGAAAAATTTCGAGAAGATGGATCATCTGAATCATTTTGCAGGAACTTTTGTTGCCACGGAGAATAATCAGACTCTGCGGCACCGTAATAGCCACGCCCTTCGAAGGAAAGTCACAAAAATAGGGATAGAGTAAGATCAATGTCTTGAGTCTTTTCTAGCCAATTTTCAATCAGATTCGTTAAAAGGGCACCGTGCAGTACGTCAAAATGTAAAAAATGATATTGATTGGCGCAAGGTGTATAACTGAATATAAACATATAGATGTCTTCAGGTACAGACTCTTTATGTACATGTGAAGTTTTGGATTTTTAGCAGCATGTGCAGGAGAGTTATTAAGCATTTTGTCCATTGCGGCGAAGGAAATCTTAAGTGAAAACTTTGAAGCCCCGCCCCGTCATATAGTATTTCGGAAACAAAAAATTTTAGCCCCAGTGTTTGTCCCAGGTCTTCAGATGCTACAGACAGAATTTTAAGGCAATCAGATGAAGCCTTTAGGATCAGGGTGCAAAAGAATGACCCCTGTAAACATGCAAAAAAGGGCAAAAGTCGGACTTTCAAAAATTCATAACTCACTTCCTGTTCATATTAGACGTTAAAATATCAAATTTTTCGCCATGCCCGATGAGACTGCCAAGTTTGGTGAGTTTTTGTGCATGTTTCGGGGGTCAAAAATGCGATCGAACAATCGGAAAAATAATAATAATAATAATTTCTACAAAAACAATAGGGACTTCGCAGCGGTCGCTGCTCAGGCCCTAATAATAATAATAATAATAATAATAAAAGTAATAATATTTTCTACAAAAACAATAGAGACCTCGCCGCGGTCGCTGCTCGGGCCCCAATAATAATTTCTACACAAAGTCCATTGTGGTGACCCGCCCCCTTTTAAGTAAATTCAAAATGGCCGACTTCCTGTAAAACCTAGCTCATTGCTCCAAGAGACTTTTTTGTAGGTCTTGGTCTTATACATACAGTGAACCCTCGCTACTTCGCGGTTCACCTTTCGCGGGTTCAGTGCTTCGCGGGTATAAAAAATATTCGGGGGCATTGTAGTTTCGCCGAGCGGCACGACGGGGCGCTGGAGCGGTTAGACGGCCGGCGTGCGCCGAAGAAGAGCGTGGGCGAAGAGGAGAGTGGACGAAGAAGAGCACGTTCCCCCGGACACGATCGGTGGCGACGTTTCGCGCGGTTCGGACCGTACCAGAGCTCCGGCCGGCGTGCGTGGCAGTTAAGCCGTAGAGGAGCACCTTCCCCGGGCACGGGCGGTGCCAAGCGGCCCCTAAGTTTAACCGAATGGAAGCTCCGGAGGAGGAGGGCATGCTCGCGTCACAGTAAGCCGAAGAGGAGCACCTTCCCCGGGCACGGGCGGTTCCAAGCGGCCCCTAAGTTTAACCGAATGGAAGCTCCGCAGGAGGAGGGCATGCTCGCGTCACAGTAAGCCGAAGAGGAGCACCTTCCCCGGGCACGGGCGGTGCCAAGCGGCCCCTAAGTTTAACCGAATGGAAGCTCCGGGGGAGGAGGGCGGGCGTGTGTCACAGTTAAGCCAAAATGGAGCACCTCTTCTGCCCGGGCACGAGCGGAGCGCGAGGCTGTCAGTTATGAATGAATAAATGAATAAATAAATAAAGAATGCCACCTTTCATTTCACAGGGCACACCGGACGGCGTACCAGCAGGTAAAAGTCGGAGTAATTAAATAAATACAAAAAGAATGGCTGGGGAATAAAAAAATAATACGTTTTAATAATAATTTGGTTTTTTTGTTATAACATGAATTTCACTCTCTCTCTCTCTCTCCCCCCGTATATATATATATATATATATATATATATATATATATATATATATATATATATTTATATATTTATTATATATATTGTATATTTTTTTTTTGCATTTTTGAAGGTGCGCCGCTACTTCGCGGATTTTCAGTTTTCGCGGGTGGTCTCGGTCCCCATTAACCGCGATAACCGAGGGTTCACTGTACTCCATAAAATTTACAAAAAGCGAGGTGAAACACTCAACCAGAGCTGCTTTTTTTTAACATTTCTCGAGGGCCATGGCGAGCCATTTCAAAAAAGCTGCACAACTAACGTATAAAATATTGATAAATTTGCTCGGCCTGATGTGTGTGTAAAGTTTTACGAGTTGTCGTTCATATTTAGAACCTCATAATCAGCTTTGTTTTATTGCCGAACAGTGCAATGCCACTCCACAACTTTTCACGAAAAATCACGAATTTCGTATTGTGACATCCTCATGGCCGAAACAGTCATCCGAGCATATATGAGGGCGACCTTGTTGAGTTGCACGGAGAAAAACATCCAAGAAAATAACTTGTATTAGCTTTTACCAGTTGGTGGCGCTACTACTACGATGTAAAATAAGTTGGTAGATGTCTTCAGGGCTGAAGTATCCTCAAATGTGTACAACTTCGAGAAGATAGGATCATCTGAGTCATGTTGCCGGAGCTTTTGTTGCCACAGAGTACAATCGGACTTTTCAGCACCTTAATAGCCACGCCTTTTGCCAAAACGTCACAAAATTCGGCAGAGAGTAAGATCATTGTCTTGAGTCTTTTCTGACTAATTTTCAGTCGGATTCGTCAAAAGGGCACCGTGCAGTATGTGAAAATTAAAATAAAAACAAATTTTTGATTCCACTTGGCGGCACTGTGTGTATAACAAAATAATAACATTAAGATGTCTTCAGGTCGGGACGTTTTATTTACAGGTGAAGGTTTGGATTTTTAGGAGCATGTGCAGGGGAGTTATTAAGCATTCCTTTATTTGTATTAGGTTCATTTTGTCTTCTTATTATTGATATTTGACTGATTCATTAAAAGCAGACAATTATGTTTTAGGTTAATTTTTTACCTGACATGTTTCGGCGAGTCTTTCGCCTTCTTCAGAGTGTCGCATGATGGTGTCTTGAGCTGATGTTCCATGAGGGTGTGACTTACCTGTCAAAAAAATGAAAAAATCAGAGCAGTAAAAGAACAAGCACAACATGAACATTACAAATCAGCAATCACTGACCACTGCAAAAGGGAAAACCACATCATGGACCGGGAGAAGGGCAGGGTCATCCGCACAGAAGAGAACAAACAACAGCGCTGGATCAGAGAGGCCATTGAGATCTGCAAGCGAGGCATAAAAACCATGAACAGAGACAAGGGAGCCTTCATCCTCTCTACCACCTGGACCAGCATCTTGGCGGAGTGAACGGACAGCGGGGGGCGTGACTTGCCTTCATTCTTGTGACAGGTAAGTCACGCCCTCATGGAACATCAGCTGATAAAGACGGGTCACAAGACACCATCATGTGACACTCTGAAGAAGGCGAAAGACTTTCGTATTGTGACATGCTCAAGGCCTAAACACTCATCCGAGCAAATATAAGGTAGATTTTGTTAACCTGCCCGGAGAAAAACATCAACGAAAATAATTTGTATTTGTTTTAACCAGTTGGTGGCGCTACCACTGCGATCAAAAATAAGTTGGCAGCCGTCTTCAGGGCCTGAATATCCTCAAATGTGAAAGATTTCCAGAAGATGGATCATCTGAATCATTTTGCAGGAACTTTTGTTGCCACGGAGAATAATCAGACTCTGCGGCACCGTAATAGCCACGCCCTTTGAAGGAAAGTCATAAAAATAGGGATAGAGTAAGATCAATGTCTTGAGTCTTTTCTAGCCAATTTTCAGTCGGATTCGTTAAAAGGGCACCGTGCAGTACGTCAAAATGTAAAGATTTATATTGATTGGCGCAAGGTGTATAACTGAATATAAACATATAGATGTCTTCAGGTACCGACTCTTTATGTACATGTGAAGTTTTGGATTTTTAGCATCACGTGCAGGAGAGTTATTAAGCATTTTGTCCATTGCGGCGAAGGAAATCTTAAGTGAAAACTTTGAAGCCCCGCCCCCGTCATATAGTATTTCGGAAACAAAAAATTTTAGCCCCAGTGTTTGTCCCAGGTCTTAAGATGCTCCAGACAGAACTTTAAGGCAATCAGATGAAGCCTTTAGGATCAGGGTGCAAAAGAATGACCCCTGTAAACATGCAAAAAAGGGCAAAAGTCGGACTTTCAAAAATTCATAACTCACTTCCTGTTCATATTAGACGTTAAAAAATATCAAATTTTTCGCCATGCCCGATGAGACTGCCAAGTTTGGTGAGTTTCTGTGCATGTTTCGGGGGTCAAAAATGCGATCGAACAATCGGAAAAATAATAATAATAATAATTTCTACAAAAACAATAGGGACTTCTTAGCGGTCGCTGCTCAGGCCCTAATAATAATAATAATAATAATAATAATAATAAAAGTAATAATATTTTCTACAAAAACAATAGGGACCTCGCCGCGGTCGCTGCTCGGGCCCCAATAATAATTTCTACACAAAGTCCATTGTGGAGACCCGCCCCCTTTTAAGTAAATTCAAAATGGCCGACTTCCTGTAAAACCTAGCTCATTGCTCCAAGAGACTTTTTTGTAGGTCTTGGTCTTATACATACAGTGAACCCTCGCTACTTCGAGGTTCACCTTTCGCGGGTTCAGTGCTTCGCGGGTCTAAAAAATATTCGGGGGCATTGTAGTTTCGCCGAGCGGCACGACGGGGCGCTGGAGCGGTTAGACGGCCGGCGTGCGCCGAAGAAGAGCGTGGGCGAAGAGGAGAGTGGACGAAGAAGAGCACGTTCCCCCGGACACGATCGGTGGCGACGTTTCGCGCGGTTCGGACCGTACCAGAGCTCCGGCCGGCGTGCGTGGCAGTTAAGCCGTAGAGGAGCACCTTCCCCGGGCACGGGCGGTTCCAAGCGGCCCCTGAGTTTAACCGAATGGAAGCTCCGGAGGAGGAGGACATGCTCGCGTCACAGTAAGCCGAAGAGGAGCACCTTCCCCGGGCACGGGCGGTTCCAAGCGGCCCCTAAGTTTAACCGAATGGAAGCTCCGGAGGAGGAGGGCATGCTTGCGTCACAGTAAGCCGAAGAGGAGCACCTTCCCCGGGCACGGGCGGTGCCAAGCGGCCCCTAAGTTTAACCGAATGGAAGCTCCGGGGGAGGAGGGCGGGCGTGTGTCACAGTTAAGCCGAATTGGAGCACCTCTTCTGCCGGGCACGAGCGGAGCGCGAGGCTGTCAGTTATGAATGAATAAATGAATAAATAAATAAAGAATGCCACCTTTCATTTCACAGGGCACACCGGACGGCGTACCAGCAGGTAAAAGTCGGAGTAATTAAATAAATACAAAAAGAATGGTTGGGGAATAAAAAAATAATAAGTTTTAATAATAATTTGTTTTTTTTGTTATAACATGAATTTCACTCTCTCTCTCTCTCTCTCCCCCCGTATATATATATATATATATATATATATTTATTATATATATTGTATATTTTTTTTAAGCATTTTTGAAGGTGCGCCGCTACTTCGCGGATTTTCAGTTTTCGCGGGTGGTCTCGGTCCCCATTAACCGCGATAACCGAGGGTTCACTGTACTCCATAAAATTTACAAAAAGCGAGGTGAAACACTCAACCAGGGCTGCTTTTTTTAACATTTCTCGAGGGCCATGGTGAGCCATTTCAAAAAAGCTGCACAACTAACGTATAAAATATTGATAAATTTGCTCGGCCTGATGTGTGTGTAAAGTTTCACGAGTTGTTGTTCATATTTAGAACCTCATAATCAGCGTTGTTTTATTGCCGAACAGTGCAATGGCACTCCCACAACTTTTCATGAAAAAGGACAAATTTCGTATTATGACATCCTCATGGCCCGAAACAGTCATCCGAGCATATATGAGGGCGACCTTGTTGAGTTGCACGGAGAAAAACATCCAAGAAAATAACTTGTATTAGCTATAAGCAGTTGGTGGCGCTACTACTACGATGAAAAATAAGTTGGTAGATGTCTTCAGGGCTTAAGTATCCTCAAATGTGTGCAACTTCGAGAAGATAGGATCATCTGAGTCATGTTGCTGGAGCTTTTGTTGCCACAGAGTACAATCGGACTTTTCAGCACCGTAATAGCCATGCCTTTTGCCAAAACGTCACAAAATTCGGCAGAGAGTAAGATAATTGTCTAGAGTCTTTTCTGACTAATTTTCAGTCGGATTCGTCAAAAGGGCACCGTGCAGTACGTGAAAATTAAAATAAAAAAAAATTTTTGATTCCACTTGGCGGCACTGTGTGTATAACAAAATAATAACATTAAGATGTCTTCAGGTCAGGACGTTTTATTTACAGGTGAAGGTTTGGATTTTTAGGAGCATGTGCAGGGGAGTTATTAAGCATTCATTTATTTGTATTAGGTTCATTTTGTCTTCTTATTATTGATATTTGACTGATTCATTAAAAGCAGACAATTATGTTTTAGGATAATTTTTTACCTGACATGTTTCGGCGAGTCTTTCGCCTTCTTCAGAGTGTCGCATGATGGTGTCTTGAGCTGATGTTCCATGAGGGTGTGACTTACCTGTCAAAAAAATTAAAAAATCAGAGCAGTAAAAGAACAAGCACAACATGAACATTACAAATCAGCAATCACTGACCACTGCAAAAGGGAAAACCACATCATACCGGGAGAAGGGCAGGGTCATCCGCACAGAAGAGAACAAACAACAGCGCTGGATCAGAGAGGCCATTGAGATCTGCAAGCGAGGCATAAAAACCATGAACAGAGACAAGGGAGCCTTCATCCTCTCTACCACCTGGACCAGCATCTTGGCAGAGTGAACGGACAGCGGGGGGCGTGACTTGCCTTCATTCTTGTGACAGGTAAGTCACGCCCTCATGGAACATCAGCTGATAAAGACGGGTCACAAGACACCATCATGTGACACTCTGAAGAAGGCGAAAGACTTTTGTATTGTGACATGCTCAAGGCCTAAACACTCATCCGAGCAAATATAAGGTAGATTTTGTTAACCTGCCCGGAGAAAAACATCAACGAAAATAATTTGTATTTGTTTTAACCAGTTGGTGGCGCTGCCACTGCGATAAAAAATAAGTTGGCAGCCGTCTTCAGGGCCTGAATATCCTCAAATGTGAAAAATTTCGAGAAGATGGATCATCTGAATCATTTTGCAGGAACTTTTGTTGCCACGGAGAATAATCAGACTCTGCGGCACCGTAATAGCCACGCCCTTCGAAGGAAAGTCACAAAAATAGGGATAGAGTAAGATCAATGTCTTGAGTCTTTTCTAGCCAATTTTCAATCAGATCCGTTAAAAGGGCACCGTGCAGTACGTCAAAATGTAAAAAATGATATTG
>NW_028283982.1:5000-19091 GCF_059441095.1 Idiotropiscis lumnitzeri
TTCACTGTATCGGAACCGTGTGTACTTAGACTTGCATGGCTTAATCTTTGAGACAAGCATATGCTACTGGCAGGATCAACCAGGTAGCCCTCGCGTCCGGCGGTCTGTGTTTCTTGCATTGGAACCGGAGCTGAGCGGGGAGCCGGGCGCGGGGACCGGGCGGCGCCCGCGGGAGACGGCCTCCCGCGGGGTTACCCCCGGCGGCACCCCAGCCTCCCTCGTTGTTTTTTCTCTCTCATTTTTTTCGGACGTGGGCTACCGAAATTTCCGTTACCGATTCAGCCCCCGTGCGCGGTGAGGAAGTCGGCTGGGCCTCGGTATGTACTCGGTCCGTAGAGGCCGCGTTACCGCGTGGCGGTCAGTCGCGGGAGGGAGCCGGAGCCGCCCGCACGCCCGCGACCGCAACACGCACTCGGAGGCGGCGTCTTCTGACAGACGCCGGTAGGGTTTGAGAAACATGCTTTTTCGGAAAGGACCGCTCGGCTGACGCGGGCCTGGGCTCCCGCACCCCTCTCGTGGCGGGGCACCCGCGAGCGCGGCGGAACTCCCGTGTAGGGCATCTCTGGGCCCGTGTGGCCGACGGGCACGCGACAGGGTCGTCTCGGTCTCGCGACGAAAGCGGTTTCGCGCTGGTTGGTGCGCTAGAGGTCGATCCGCAGGCCGAAGGAACCGTCCACCCGAACACCCCGGCGCGAGGCCGGGGCCGGCAGGGGCCCTCCGATGGCGGGTCATGCTTGCCAATCGGTCAGTGGTTGGTGTGGTGCAGTACATGTCAGGGTGTGGGTGCGAGATGGGCCGGGAGGACCGCTCCTCCTGCGTCGGACCCCGAGTCATAGGAAGTGCCGTTTTGTCACAACCCCAGGGGTGGGGTGGGTAACGGTAGGGAAGTGCCGGCCAACGCGCAGAGGTCGACCCGCAGGCCGAAGGAACCGTCCACCCGAACACCCCGGCGCGAGGCCGGGGCCGGCGGGGGCCCTCCGATGGCGGGTCATGATTGCCAATCGGTCAGTGGTTATGTGTGTGCTGCGGTGCCGGCCAACGCTCAGAGGTCGACCCGCAGGCCGAAGGAACCGTCCACCCGAACACCCCGGCGCGAGGCCGGGGCCGGCAGGGGCCCTCCGATGGCGGGTCATGATTGCCAATCGGTCAGTGGTTGTGTGTGTGCTGCGGTGCCGGCCAACGCTCAGAGGTCGACCCGCAGGCCGAAGGAACCGTCCACCCGAACACCCCGGCGCGAGGCCGGGGCCGGCAGGGGCCCTCCGATGGCGGGTCATGATTGCCAATCGGTCAGTGGTTATGTGTGTGCTGCGGTGCTGCGGTGCCGGCCAACGCTCAGAGGTCGACCCGCAGGCCGAAGGAACCGTCCACCCGAACACCCCGGCGCGAGGCCGGGGCCGGCAGGGGCCCTCCGATGGCGGGTCATGATTGCCAATCGGTCAGTGGTTGTGTGTGTTGCGGTGGGGCCGGGAGGACCGCTCCTCCTGCGTCGGACCCGGGTCATGGGAAGTGCCGTGTGGCGGTGGTGGGGCCGGGAGGACCGCTCCTCCTGCGTCGGACCCGAGTCATGGGAAGTGCCGTGTGGCGGGGCCGGGAGGACCGCTCCTCCTGCGTCGGACCCGAGTCATAGGAAGTGCCGTGTGGCGGGGCCGGGAGGACCGCTCCTCCTGCGTCGGACCCGAGTCATAGGAAGTGCCGTGTGGTGGGGCCGGGAGGACCGCTCCTCCTGCGTCGGACCCGAGTCATAGGAAGTGCCGTGTTGCGCTGGTGGGGCCGTGCCCGCCAACAGCCTTCAGTGGTCGGATACCACGTTTGCAAGCTCCCCGCTGGAATGGGGACTTAGAAGAAATGAGGGGAAAATTCCCCCGGAGCTCCGTGCCTGAGGGCGGGCTGTGAGCCGCGCCGCGTCCGCCAACAGCCTTCCATGGTCGGACACCATTGTTCGCAAGTTGCCCGCTGGAATGGGCACATAGAAGAAATTTCGAGGATAACATCCACCAGAGCGCCAGGGCGGCCGTTATTGCAGTATGCGTCCGCCTGGCAGCTCTCTTCCGCGGGAACCATTGGGCAATTTCTTTCACGGAGGTGGACATAGAAGAATTTTTGTTTCTAAAAACGTGGTTCCTAAAAATGTGCCCCAGGTGTTTTGGAAAACCCGGGTAAACCTGGGAAGTAGGCAAATGACCCTCTGACTAGGGGGAAAAACGTTTGCCTACTGCAGCGCCCCTAATGCAATTCGGCGGAACTGCAACGCCCCTGGTCGCCTAAACGCTACCCCTGGTCGCCTAAACCTCACCCCTGGTCGCCTAAACCTCACCCCTGGTCGCCTAAAAGTCACCCCTGGTCGCCTAAATTGTCAACCCCTGGTCACCTAAATTGTCAACCCCTGGTCGCCTAAAGGGGACTTAGAAGAAATGAGGGGGCAAATTCCCCCGGAGCTCCGTGCCTGAGGGCGGGCTGTGAGCCGCGCCGCGTCCGCCAACAGCCTTCAGTGGTCGGATACAATGTTTGAAAGGTCCCCGCTGGAAAGGGGACTTAGAAGAAATGAGGCAAATTTCCCCGGAGCTCCGTGCCTGAGGGCGGGCTGTGAGCCGCGCCGCGTCCGCCAACAGCCTTCAGTGGTCGGATACAATGTTTGAAAGGTCCCCGCTGGAAAGGGGACTTAGAAGAAATGAGGCAAATTTCCCCGGAGCTCCGTGCCTGAGTGCGGGCTGTGAGCCGCGCCGCGCCCGCCAACAGCCTTCAGTGGTCGGATACAATGTTTGAAAGTTCCCCGCTGGAAAGGGGACTTAGAAGAAATGAGGCAAATTTCCCCGGAGCTCCGTGCCTGAGGGCGGGCTGTGAGCCGCGCCGCGTCCGCCAACAGCCTTCAGTGGTCGGATACAATGTTTGAAAGGTCCCCGCTGGAAAGGGGACTTAGAAGAAATGAGGCAAATTTCCCCGGAGCTCCGTGCCTGAGGGCGGGCTGTGAGCCGCGCCGCGCCCGCCAACAGCCTTCAGTGGTCGGATACAATGTTTCAAAGTTCCCCGCTGGAAAGGGGACTTAGAAGAAATGAGGCAAATTCACCCGGAGCTCCGTGCCCGAGGGCCGGCTATGAGCCGCGCCGTGCCCGCCAACAGCCTTCCACGGTCGGATACAATGTTTCAAAGTTCCCCGCTGGAAAGGGGACTTAGAAGGAATTTGTCAAATTCACCCGGAGCTCCGTGCCTGAGGGCCGGCTATGAGCCGCGCCGTGCCCGCCAACAGCCTTCCTTTGGTCGGATACAATGTTTCAAAGTTCCCCGCTGGAAAGGGGACTTAGAAGAAATGAGGCAAATTTCACCGGAGCTCCGTGCCTGAGGGCGGGCTGTGAGCCGCGCCGCGCCCGCCAACAGCCTTCCTTTGGTCGGATACAATGTTTGAAAGTTCCCCGCTGGAAAGGGGACTTAGAAGAAATGAGGCAAATTTCCCCGGAGCTCCGTGCCTGATGGCGGGCTGTGAGCCGCGCCGCGCCCGCCAACAGCCTTCAGTGGTCGGATACAATGTTTGAAAGTTCCCCGCTGGAAAGGGGACTTAGAAGAATTGAGTAAAATTCACCCGGAGCTCCGTGCCCGAGGGCCGGCTATGAGCCGCGCCGCGCCCGCCAACAGCCTTCCTTTGGTCGGATACAATGTTTCAAAGTTCCCCGCTGGAAAGGGGACTTAGAAGAAATTTGTGAAAATTCACCCGGAGCTCCGTGCCTGAGGGCCGGCTATGAGCCGCGCCGTGCCCGCCAACAGCCTTCCACGGTCGGATACAATGTTTCAAAGTTCCCCGCTGGAAAGGGGACTTAGAAGAAATTTGTGAAAATTCACCCGGAGCTCCGTGCCCGAGGGCCGGCTATGAGCCCCGCCGTGCCCGCCAACAGCCTTCCACGGTCGGATACAATGTTTCAAAGTTCCCCGCTGGAAAGGGGACTTAGAAGAAATTTGTGAAAATTCACCCGGAGCTCCGTGCCTGAGGGCCGGCTATGAGCCGCGCCGTGCCCGCCAACAGCCTTCCTTTGGTCGGATACAATGTTTCAAAGTTCCCCGCTGGAAAGGGGACTTAGAAGAAATTTGTAAAATTCACCCGGAGCTCCGTGCCCGAGGGCCGGCTATGAGCCCCGCCGTGCCCGCCAACAGCCTTCCACGGTCGGATACAATGTTTCAAAGTTCCCCGCTGGAAAGGGGACTTAGAAGAAATTTGTAAAATTCACCCGGAGCTCCGTGCCTGAGGGCCGGCTATGAGCCGCGCCGTGCCCGCCAACAGCCTTCCACGGTCGGATACAATGTTTCAAAGTTCCCCGCTGGAAAGGGGACTTAGAAGAAATTTGTAAAAATTCACCCGGAGCTCCGTGCCCGAGGGCCGGCTATGAGCCGCGCCGCGCCCGCCAACAGCCTTCCACGGTCGGATACAATGTTTCAAAGTTCCCCGCTGGAAAGGGGACTTAGAAGAAATTTGTGAAAATTCACCCGGAGCTCCGTGCCTGAGGGCCGGCTATGAGCCGCGCCGTGCCCGCCAACAGCCTTCCACGGTCGGATACAATGTTTCAAAGTTCCCCGCTGGAAAGGGGACTTAGAAGAAATTTGTGAAAATTCACCCGGAGCTCCGTGCCCGAGGGCCGGCTATGAGCCGCGCCGTGCCCGCCAACAGCCTTCCACGGTCGGATACAATGTTTCAAAGTTCCCCGCTGGAAAGGGGACTTAGAAGAAATTTGTGAAAATTCACCCGGAGCTCCGTGCCCGAGGGCCGGCTATGAGCCGCGCCGTGCCCGCCAACAGCCTTCCACGGTCGGATACAATGTTTCAAAGTTCCCCGCTGGAAAGGGGACTTAGAAGAATTGAGTAAAATTCACCCGGAGCTCCGTGCCTGAGGGCCGGCTATGAGCCGCGCCGCGCCCGCCAACAGCCTTCCACGGTCGGATACAATGTTTCAAAGTTCCCCGCTGGAAAGGGGACTTAGAAGAAATTTGTGAAAATTCACCCGGAGCTCCGTGCCCGAGGGCCGGCTATGAGCCGCGCCGCGCCCGCCAACAGCTTTCCACGGTCGGATACAATGTTTCAAAGTTCCCCGCTGGAAAGGGGACTTAGAAGAAATTTGTGAAAATTCACCCGGAGCTCCGTGCCCGAGGGCCGGCTATGAGCCGCGCCGTGCCCGCCAACAGCCTTCCACGGTCGGATACAATGTTTCAAAGTTCCCCGCTGGAAAGAGGACTTAGAAGAAATTTGTGAAAATTCACCCGGAGCTCCGTGCCCGAGGGCCGGCTATGAGCCGCGCCGTGCCCGCCAACAGCCTTCCACGGTCGGATACAATGTTTCAAAGTTCCCCGCTGGAAAGGGGACTTAGAAGAAATTTGTGAAAATTCACCCGGAGCTCCGTGCCCGAGGGCCGGCTATGAGCCGCGCCGCGCCCGCCAACAGCCTTCCACGGTCGGATACAATGTTTCAAAGTTCCCCGCTGGAAAGGGGACTTAGAAGAAATTAGGCAACTTTCCCCGGAGCTCCATGCCTGAGTGCGGGCTGTTTGCCGCGCCGTGCCCGCCAACAGCCTTCAGTGGTCGGATACAATGTTTCAAAGTTCCCCGCTGGAAAGGGGACTTAGAAGAAATTATGAATATTTTTGTTTCTAAAAACGTGATCCCTGAAAATGTGCCCCAGGTGTTTTGGAAAACCCGGGTAAACCTGGGAAGTAGGCAAATGACCCTCTGACTAGGGGGGAAGAACGTTTGCCTACTGCAGCGCCCCTAATGCAATTCGGCGGAACTGCAACGCCCCTGGTCGCCTAAACGCTACCCCTGGTCGCCTAAAAGCTACCCCTGGTCGCCTAAAAGCTACCCCTGGTCGCCTAAAAGCTACCCCTGGTCGCCTAAACGCTACCCCTGGTCGCCTAAACGCTACCCCTGGTCGCCTAAACGCTTCCCCTGGTCACCTAAACGCTACCCCTGGTCGCCTAAACGCTACCCCTGGTCGCCTAACTGACCCCTCGTGTGTGGGGATCAACGTTTGCCTACTAGGGCGTCCTCCGGCGGCCTCTCGGCAGTACTGCAGGCCCATTTTAGCCGAGCCCATTGAAATGAATGGGGGAATTTTATACGTTTTTGCCTTTTTTTTCCCCCCTCGTTCTTTTTGTATTTATTCATTTATTTCAACTTTTACCGACTCAACCGCCCTCCGGCGTGCCCTCGGCGGTCCCGCAAGCCCAATTCGGCCGAGCCCATTGAAATGAATGGGGGAATTTTATACGTTTTTGCCTTTTTTCCCCCCCCCTCGTTCTTTTTGTATTTATTCATTTATTTCAACTTTTACCGACTCAACCGCCCTCCGGCGTGCCCTCGGCGGTCCCGCAAGCCCAATTCGGCCGAGCCCATTGAAATGAATGGGGGAATTTTATACGTTTTTGCCTTTTTTTCTCCCCCCCTCGTCCTTTTTGTATTTATTCATTTATTTCAACTTTTACCGACTCAACCGCCCTCCGGCGTGCCCTCGGCGGTCCCGCAAGCCCAATTCGGCCGAGCCCATTGAAATGAATGGGGGAATTTTATACGTTTTTGCCTTATTTCCCCCCCCCTCGTCCTTTTTGTATTTATTCATTTATTTCAACTTTTACCGACTCAACCGCCCTCCGGCGTGCCCTCGGCGGTCCCGCAAGCCCAATTCGGCCGAGCCCATTGAAATGAATGGGGGAATTTTATACGTTTTTGCCTTTTTTTTCCCCCCCTCGTCCTTTTTGTATTTATTCATTTATTTCAACTTTTACCGACTCAACCGCCCTCCGGCGTGCCCTCGGCGGTCCCGCAAGCCCAATTCGGCCGAGCCCATTGAAATGAATGGGGGAATTTTATACGTTTTTGCCTTATTTCCCCCCCCCTCGTCCTTTTTGTATTTATTCATTTATTTCAACTTTTACCGACTCAACCGCCCTCCGGCGTGCCCTCGGCGGTCCCGCAAGCCCAATTCGGCCGAGCCCATTGAAATGAATGGGGGAATTTTATACGTTTTTGCCTTATTTCCCCCCCCCCTCGTCCTTTTTGTATTTATTCATTTATTTCAACTTTTACCGACTCAACCGCCCTCCGGCGTGCCCTCGGCGGTCCCGCAAGCCCAATTCGGCCGAGCCCATTGAAATGAATGGGGGAATTTTATACGTTTTTGCCTTTTTTTTTCCCCCCTCGTCCTTTTTGTATTTATTCATTTATTTCAACTTTTACCGACTCAACCGCCCTCCGGCGTGCCCTCGGCGGTCCCGCAAGCCCAATTCGGCCGAGCCCATTGAAATGAATGGGGGAATTTTATACGTTTTTGCCTTTTTCCCCCCCCCCTCGTTCTTTTTGTATTTATTCATTTATTTCAACTTTTACCGACTCAACCGCCCTCCGGCGTGCCCTCGGCGGTCCCGCAAGCCCAATTCGGCCGAGCCCATTGAAATGAATGGGGGAATTTTATACGTTTTTGCCTTTTTCCCCCCCCCCTCGTTCTTTTTGTATTTATTCATTTATTTCAACTTTTACCGACTCAACCGCCCTCCGGCGTGCCCTCGGCGGTCCCGCAAGCCCAATTCGGCCGAGCCCATTGAAATGAATGGGGGAATTTTATACGTTTTTGCCTTTTTTTCCCCCCCCCTCGTCCTTTTTGTATTTATTCATTTATTTCAACTTTTACCGACTCAACCGCCCTCCGGCGTGCCCTCGGCGGTCCCGCAAGCCCAATTCGGCCGAGCCCATTGAAATGAATGGGGGAATTTTATACGTTTTTGCCTTTTTTTTTCCCCCCTCGTCCTTTTTGTATTTATTTACTTATTTCAACCTTTACCGACTTAGGGGCCGCTTTGCACCGCCTGTGCCCGGGGAAGGTGCTCCTATTCGGGCCAAGTGTGACACACGCCCGCCCTCCTCCTCCGGAGCTTCCATTAGGGTAGACTTAGGGGCCGCTTGGCACCGCCTGTGCCCGGGGAAGGTGCTCATATTCGGCTTCACTGTCAGGCAGCATGCACTCCTCCTCCGGAGCTTCCATTTGGGCAAACTTAGGGGCCGCTTGGCACCGCCCGTGCCCGGGGAAGGTGCTCCTATTCGGGCCAAGTGTGACACACGCCCGCACTCCTCCTCCGGAGCTTCCATTTGGGCAAACTTAGGGGCCGCTTGGCACCGTCTGTGCCCGGGGAAGGTGCTCATATTCGGCTTCACTGTCAGGCAGCATGCACTCCTCCTCCGGAGCTTCCATTTGGGCAAACTTAGGGGCCGCTTGGCACCGCCTGTGCCCGGGGAAGGTGCTCATATTCGGCTTCACTGTCACACAGCGTGCACTCCTCCTCCGGAGCTTCCATTTGGGCAAACTTAGGGGCCGCTTGGCACCGTCTGTGCCCGGGGAAGGTGCTCATATTCGGGCCAAGTGTGACACACGCCCGCACTCCTCCTCCGGAGCTTCCATGAGGGTAGACTTAGGGGCCGCTTGGCACCGTCTGTGCCCGGGGAAGGTGCTCATATTCGGGCCAAGTGTGACACACGCCCGCACTCCTCCTCCGGAGCTTCCATAAGGGCAAACTTAGGGGCCGCTTGGCACCGTCTGTGCCCGGGGAAGGTGCTCCTATTCGGCTTCACTGTCACACAGCATGCACTCCTCCTCCGGAGCTTCCATAAGGGCAAACTTAGGGGCCGCTTGGCACCGTCTGTGCCCGGGGAAGGTGCTCCTATTCGGCTTCACTGTCACACAGCATGCACTCCTCCTCCGGAGCTTCCATAAGGGCAAACTTAGGGGCCGCTTGGCACCGTCTGTGCCCGGGGAAGGTGCTCCTATTCGGCTTCACTGTCACACAGCATGCACTCCTCCTCCGGAGCTTCCATGAGGGTAGACTTAGGGGCCGCTTGGCACCGCCTGTGCCCGGGGAAGGTGCTCATATTCGGCTTCACTGTCCGGAGCTTCCATTAGGGCAAACTTAGGGGCCACTTGGCACCGCCTGTGCCCGGGGAAGGTGCTCCTCTCCGGGCTAAGTGTGACACACGCCCGCACTCCTCCTCCGGAGCTTCCATTAGGGCAAACTTAGGGGCCGCTTGGCACCGCCTGTGCCCGGGGAAGGTGCTCATATTCGGCTTCACTGTCAGGCAGCATGCACTCCTCCTCCGGAGCTTCCATTTGGGCAAACTTAGGGGCCGCTTGGCACCGTCTGTGCCCGGGGAAGGTGCTCCTATTCGGGCCAAGTGTGACACACGCCCGCACTCCTCCTCCGGAGCTTCCATTAGGGCAAACTTAGGGGCCGCTTGGCACCGCCTGTGCACGGGGAAGGTGCTCCTATTCGGCTTCACTGTCACACAGCATGCACTCCTCCTCCGGAGCTTCCATAAGGGCAAACTTAGGGGCCGCTTGGCACCGTCTGTGCCCGGGGAAGGTGCTCCTATTCGGGCCAAGTGTGACACACGCCCGCACTCCTCCTCCGGAGCTTCCATAAGGGTAGACTTAGGGGCCGCTTGGCACCGTCTGTGCCCGGGGAAGGTGCTCCTATTCGGCTTCACTGTCACACAGCATGCACTCCTCCTCCGGAGCTTCCATAAGGGCAAACTTAGGGGCCGCTTGGCACCGTCTGTGCCCGGGGAAGGTGCTCCTATTCGGCTTCACTGTCAGGCAGCATGCACTCCTCCTCCGGAGCTTCCATAAGGGTAGACTTAGGGGCCGCTTGGCACGGCCTGTGCCCGGGGAAGGTCCTCATATTCGGGCCAAGTGTGACACACGCCCGCCCTCCTCCTCCGGAGTTTCCATGAGGGTAAACTTAGGGGCCGCTTGGCACCGCCTGTGCCCGGGGAAGGTGCTCATATTCGGGCCAAGTGTGACACACGCCCGCACTCCTCCTCCGGAGCTTCCATTTGGGCAAACTTAGGGGCCGCTTGGCACCGCCTGTGCCCGGGGAAGGTGCTCATATTCGGCTTCACTGTCAGGCAGCATGCACTCCTCCTCCGGAGCTTCCATTTGGGCAAACTTAGGGGCCGCTTGGCACCGCCTGTGCCCGGGGAAGGTGCTCATATTCGGCTTCACTGTCAGGCAGCATGCACTCCTCCTCCGGAGCTTCCATTAGGGCAAACTTAGGGGCCGCTTGGCACCGTCTGTGCCCGGGGAAGGTGCTCCTATTCGGCTTCACTGTCATGCAGCATGCACTCCTCCTCCGGAGCTTCCATTTGGGCAAACTTAGGGGCCGCTTGGCACCGTCTGTGCCCGGGGAAGGTGCTCATATTCGGCTTCACTGTCAGGCAGCATGCACTCCTCCTCCGGAGCTTCCATTTGGGCAAACTTAGGGGCCGCTTGGCACCGCCTGTGCCCGGGGAAGGTGCTCATATTCGGCTTCACTGTCACACAGCGTGCACTCCTCCTCCGGAGCTTCCATTTGGGCAAACTTAGGGGCCGCTTGGCACCGTCTGTGCCCGGGGAAGGTGCTCATATTCGGGCCAAGTGTGACACACGCCCGCACTCCTCCTCCGGAGCTTCCATGAGGGTAGACTTAGGGGCCGCTTGGCACCGTCTGTGCCCGGGGAAGGTGCTCATATTCGGGCCAAGTGTGACACACGCCCGCACTCCTCCTCCGGAGCTTCCATAAGGGCAAACTTAGGGGCCGCTTGGCACCGTCTGTGCCCGGGGAAGGTGCTCCTATTCGGCTTCACTGTCACACAGCATGCACTCCTCCTCCGGAGCTTCCATAAGGGCAAACTTAGGGGCCGCTTGGCACCGTCTGTGCCCGGGGAAGGTGCTCCTATTCGGCTTCACTGTCACACAGCATGCACTCCTCCTCCGGAGCTTCCATAAGGGCAAACTTAGGGGCCGCTTGGCACCGTCTGTGCCCGGGGAAGGTGCTCCTATTCGGCTTCACTGTCACACAGCATGCACTCCTCCTCCGGAGCTTCCATGAGGGTAGACTTAGGGGCCACTTGGCACCGCCTGTGCCCGGGGAAGGTGCTCATATTCGGCTTCACTGTCCGGAGCTTCCATTAGGGCAAACTTAGGGGCCACTTGGCACCGCCTGTGCCCGGGGAAGGTGCTCCTCTCCGGGCTAAGTGTGACACACGCCCGCACTCCTCCTCCGGAGCTTCCATTAGGGCAAACTTAGGGGCCGCTTGGCACCGCCTGTGCCCGGGGAAGGTGCTCATATTCGGCTTCACTGTCAGGCAGCATGCACTCCTCCTCCGGAGCTTCCATTTGGGCAAACTTAGGGGCCGCTTGGCACCGTCTGTGCCCGGGGAAGGTGCTCCTATTCGGGCCAAGTGTGACACACGCCCGCACTCCTCCTCCGGAGCTTCCATTAGGGCAAACTTAGGGGCCGCTTGGCACCGCCTGTGCACGGGGAAGGTGCTCCTATTCGGCTTCACTGTCACACAGCATGCACTCCTCCTCCGGAGCTTCCATAAGGGCAAACTTAGGGGCCGCTTGGCACCGTCTGTGCCCGGGGAAGGTGCTCCTATTCGGGCCAAGTGTGACACACGCCCGCACTCCTCCTCCGGAGCTTCCATAAGGGTAGACTTAGGGGCCGCTTGGCACCGCCTGTGCCCGGGGAAGGTGCTCATATTCGGCTTCACTGTCACACAGCGTGCACTCCTCCTCCGGAGCTTCCATTTGGGCAAACTTAGGGGCCGCTTGGCACCGTCTGTGCCCGGGGAAGGTGCTCATATTCGGGCCAAGTGTGACACACGCCCGCACTCCTCCTCCGGAGCTTCCATGAGGGTAGACTTAGGGGCCGCTTGGCACCGCCTGTGCCCGGGGAAGGTGCTCATAGTCGGCTTCACTGTCAGGCAGCATGCACTCCTCCTCCGGAGCTTCCATTTGGGCAAACTTAGGGGCCGCTTGGCACCGTCTGTGCCCGGGGAAGGTGCTCATATTCGGGCCAAGTGTGACACACGCCCGCACTCCTCCTCCGGAGCTTCCATTTGGGCAAACTTAGGGGCCGCTTGGCACCGCCTGTGCCCGGGGAAGGTGCTCATATTCGGGCCAAGTGTGACACACGCCCGCACTCCTCCTCCGGAGCTTCCATTTGGGCAAACTTAGGGGCCGCTTGGCACCGCCTGTGCCCGGGGAAGGTGCTCATATTCGGGCCAAGTGTGACACACGCCCGCACTCCTCCTCCGGAGCTTCCATAAGGGCAAACTTAGGGGCCGCTTGGCACCGTCTGTGCCCGGGGAAGGTGCTCCTCTCCGGGCTAAGTGTGACACACGCCCGCACTCCTCCCCCGGAGCTTCCATTAGGGCAAACTTAGGGGCCGCTTGGCACCGCCTGTGCCCGGGGAAGGTGCTCATATTCGGCTTCACTGTCAGGCAGCATGCACTCATCCTCCGGAGCTTCCATAAGGGCAAACTTAGGGGCCGCTTGGCACCGCCTGTGCCCGGGGAAGGTGCTCCTCTCCGGGCTAAGTGTGACACACGCCCGCACTCCTCCCCCGGAGCTTCCATTAGGGCAAACTTAGGGGCCGCTTGGCACCGCCTGTGCCCGGGGAAGGTGCTCATATTCGGCTTCACTGTCAGGCAGCATGCACTCCTCCTCCGGAGCTTCCATTTGGGCAAACTTAGGGGCCGCTTGGCACCGTCTGTGCCCGGGGAAGGTGCTCCTATTCGGGCCAAGTGTGACACACGCCCGCACTCCTCCTCCGGAGCTTCCATTAGGGCAAACTTAGGGGCCGCTTGGCACCGCCTGTGCACGGGGAAGGTGCTCCTATTCGGCTTCACTGTCACACAGCATGCACTCCTCCTCCGGAGCTTCCATAAGGGCAAACTTAGGGGCCGCTTGGCACCGTCTGTGCCCGGGGAAGGTGCTCCTATTCGGGCCAAGTGTGACACACGCCCGCACTCCTCCTCCGGAGCTTCCATAAGGGTAGACTTAGGGGCCGCTTGGCACCGTCTGTGCCCGGGGAAGGTGCTCCTATTCGGCTTCACTGTCACACAGCATGCACTCCTCCTCCGGAGCTTCCATAAGGGCAAACTTAGGGGCCGCTTGGCACCGTCTGTGCCCGGGGAAGGTGCTCCTATTCGGCTTCACTGTCAGGCAGCATGCACTCCTCCTCCGGAGCTTCCATAAGGGTAGACTTAGGGGCCGCTTGGCACGGCCTGTGCCCGGGGAAGGTCCTCATATTCGGGCCAAGTGTGACACACGCCCGCCCTCCTCCTCCGGAGTTTCCATGAGGGTAAACTTAGGGGCCGCTTGGCACCGCCTGTGCCCGGGGAAGGTGCTCATATTCGGGCCAAGTGTGACACACGCCCGCACTCCTCCTCCGGAGCTTCCATTTGGGCAAACTTAGGGGCCGCTTGGCACCGCCTGTGCCCGGGGAAGGTGCTCATATTCGGCTTCACTGTCAGGCAGCATGCACTCCTCCTCCGGAGCTTCCATTTGGGCAAACTTAGGGGCCGCTTGGCACCGCCTGTGCCCGGGGAAGGTGCTCATATTCGGCTTCACTGTCAGGCAGCATGCACTCCTCCTCCGGAGCTTCCATTAGGGCAAACTTAGGGGCCGCTTGGCACCGTCTGTGCCCGGGGAAGGTGCTCCTATTCGGCTTCACTGTCATGCAGCATGCACTCCTCCTCCGGAGCTTCCATTTGGGCAAACTTAGGGGCCGCTTGGCACCGTCTGTGCCCGGGGAAGGTGCTCATATTCGGCTTCACTGTCAGGCAGCATGCACTCCTCCTCCGGAGCTTCCATTTGGGCAAACTTAGGGGCCGCTTGGCACCGCCTGTGCCCGGGGAAGGTGCTCATATTCGGCTTCACTGTCACACAGCGTGCACTCCTCCTCCGGAGCTTCCATTTGGGCAAACTTAGGGGCCGCTTGGCACCGTCTGTGCCCGGGGAAGGTGCTCATATTCGGGCCAAGTGTGACACACGCCCGCACTCCTCCTCCGGAGCTTCCATGAGGGTAGACTTAGGGGCCGCTTGGCACCGTCTGTGCCCGGGGAAGGTGCTCATATTCGGGCCAAGTGTGACACACGCCCGCACTCCTCCTCCGGAGCTTCCATAAGGGCAAACTTAGGGGCCGCTTGGCACCGTCTGTGCCCGGGGAAGGTGCTCCTATTCGGCTTCACTGTCACACAGCATGCACTCCTCCTCCGGAGCTTCCATAAGGGCAAACTTAGGGGCCGCTTG
>NW_028283983.1:0-19030 GCF_059441095.1 Idiotropiscis lumnitzeri
ACTGATGATCACACTGTTGTATGATTTCATTATGATGATCTGTCTTAAAGCCGTAAGGACATGATTTTTAAATCCACAACAGGGGGGAAATGTAAGATGGGCTGAGGATAGGTAATCAGTTTGTGTATTCATAATCATGTTTTTATACACTCATTAATGTTGAACACACACAGAGACACTTACTTGTTATTTTAACACACACACACACAGACACCGTATCCTGAAGATGTGTTTAGTTAAACTGACCTTGGGTTATGATTTTCTGCCTGCTGGAGTCCCTGGTGATTAGTTATTGATGCTTTAGTTAAACTGACCTTTATACCGTGAGTTATTGATGTTTTCTGTCTCTTGGTGATTAGTTGTTGATGCTTTTCTGTCTTCTGGTGATTAGTTATTGATGAGTTAGTTTCAATAAAAAGGCAGAACGGAGGGTGAGAGTCAGAGGGTGTGCGGGATTGAACTGGCAAGACGGCTGTTTCGCCTCCTGGCTCCCTCTCCCATTCTGAATGGCACAAAACGAAAACTTTAGTAAGTTATTTCAGTCTAAAAAAGGCGTCAGGGCATTTTTAAACCGGACAGTAAGTCGCCACTGTCTTGGTTCCTTTTTGTGCCTTGACCCATACCGGAATTATTGAAAGGATGCAGTCCTATTTACAGGCCCCAGTGACACCCCAGGTTTCTGTTGTTTGTACGAGGGCGCTTAATAGGTACTGCTATTCACAATCGTCTTAGGCTGTTTCTTTGCAGAAGTTTATGGACAATGTGTAGTGCTGTAGGATGCAGTCTAGAGCATTCTTGACATTGAAGCTTTTGTTTCCAGCAACTGCTAATGCGACCGTGCATCAAACATGCAAAACACAGACCCTTGCTCCTCAAGAAGTCAATCTTATCCTTGTGATGCTTTCTCCTAAATTCCTTACCAATTGTGAGACTGTGTTGCTCTCCATTACAATTAGCACATGGTTTGGCAATAGCATCCACTGAAACAGGTTCTGCCTTTGGCGTGGTGGTTTTGTTGTTTTCCATCTTGGCGGGCACAATGACTGTTGTGAAGACTTTCTTTGATTTTGTTGTTTCTGTGTGTTGTGATTTTGTTTTCTGTTTTATAGAAATCTTTCGTGCTTGTCAACAAAGTCAACAAAATCCTTAAACTTCACTCTTCTATTTGTTCTTTCTTGGAGATTGCAGGCAAATTTTCTCCAAGATTCTATAAGTCTGTATGGAAGTTTGTTTGCCAATGCCTTTATATTAGCCATGTTGTCCAAGTCCTCCATGTAATTAACATCTGCCATTATGTTCGAACAGCCCATAAGGAATAATGTGAAAGACTGAAGTGCAACACCATCTTCAGACTTGATTGTTGGCCAATCCATGGCTTCCTTTAAATATGCTTCTGCTCTCATGAAGTCATCACCATAAAACTCCTTCAAGATTTGTTTTGCTTTGGTATATCCTGTCAGAGGTTCCATATGGATGCAGCTCTTCACCAACTCATGTGGTTGTTCACTAGTATACTGCAGCTAAAATTGAAGATGATCACGGTTATCACTTGTACGGCCTTCAATCCCATGTTCAATGGCACCTATACAGGTTTTATAATGCAGAGGGTCGCCTTTAAACGTAGGAATGGAAAGTTCGGGAAGAAGCGATGCTTTTTGACTCTTTGCTAAGTATTCTGCGACACTGGCTTGCTGTGAGATTGCGTGGCAAAGGCCATCAAGCACATGTCCCTGTTGTTCTCTACTTTCTGTCTGATGTGGAAATCTAGCCATTGGAATAGTCGAAGTGGGAGCATTTCAGGTCAACACTGCTTGTTGCTCTGATAGGCTGTGATGGTAATTGAATGTTTTTCCTTGTTTAAATTGTAACACACTCATCAGGAATGTGGATACCATCCTCCTGGGTATTTTCATATCTTCTCAAGACATCCAATTTAGCATCAGACTCAGGGAGTGCCGTTTGCATTGCATGCATTTCCTTCTTTGCTTTAATTGCAGCTTCTTCTTGCTCAAGTGCCAACCTTTGTTGTAAATCAGCAGCCTTTGCCTTTAAACATGCTCGTTCCATTTGAGCCTTTAATTTAATTGAAGACGTTGACAGAAGTGAGCTTCTGTCTGTTAGATTCTTTACTTCTACTTCTATGGGTGTAGTTAGTTGATGCAGATCTACTATCAGCAGGTGATATTTGTTTATTGCATCCTTCCTCTGCACGTTTCAAAACGTCCTTCTTCCATTGCTCACATTTCCATTAATTACATTTTTTGGATCAAACCAGTTATTTTGGTCATCGGCAAAATCCTCTTCAGTCTTTAAATTTTGCAGACCGGAATTGAGGTCCACAAATTCTTGCTCCATGCCGCTAAAGCAAACACGAACCTCAGTTTTTTACAGCGTCAACATTTGCATCATCCTCCATCAATTGTTCAATTTGACGTTGCATGGAGGTCAATTGAGCAAATTTGCAGCTGCGTGCCTGCATCCGTTTAGGCTTGTGATCTTCTACAGCTTTTCTCCGTCATTTTTAATGTCCGCTTTCCACTGTCTTGTTCCTCCATGTCAATCCACAATGAAGCAAACAAAAACGTCAAACTGACTGTAGCGTCTCAATTTGTAGGTCAGCCGAATGACGATCAAAGTTTTAAGCAGTTTACTCACGCACCTGTTACGTGCGCGTCCTTGTTAACTCGCGATGCTTGTCAAGTATGGACGCATGCTAACAGCTAGCAGCTCATTGTCCCGACTGGAAAGTTGCTCCTTAGCTGTGATGTGCCTAGGGTTACACTATCTATCATTAACAAACACAGCCAGCCCTCCTCTTTCCTCTTACCGCTTTCCAGTGTCCTGTCCGCAAGTAGTATTTGGAAGCCGTCAAATTCCACAACGGTGTCCGGCGTTAGCTCTGTTAGCCATGAATCCGTGAACATCAGCAAGCTAGCTCATTGGAAGTTCCTCTCGTGCCGCGTTAGCGCTGTTAGCTCGTCCATTTTCTTGGGAAGGTATCTAACATTTCCCATAAAAACGGACGGGAGGACGGGGTGGTCACGCCTCCTCTTTGCCTGACGTTTCGCCCCCGCGCGACATCCCCCGTCTCTTCCTCCTCAACTCGCGGGGGATATCGGGTCTCGCTCCGGGAGTCGGCACGGGGTTAGCACGAAGTGCTAACAGCTGATCTCTTGTGTAAACGATTGATCCGTAGCTCCCAGTGACATCTCCGGACACGATCACGCAAAAAACAGCCCTCAGCAGCAATAAAACCACCGCAATTTGGATGTCCATTGCTGCGATGAGGTAAAATAAATAAAACTGGGTAAAGGGAAAAACACGCGAAAAAGGCTCAAATAGTGAGCCGTGCTGCTCTAGCAGGTAGCCACTCGCGTGGCGACGGAACCGGAAAAACAAATGTGGTCCCATCAAAATCTGATTGGATATTTAAAAATAAAAGCGTGAAAATTTGCTGATTTGTCTGTCGTCACCAATGATTAAAAAAATTAAAATCATTACAAAATCCTCAAGCTATCGTGATACCAGACGAGTTCTGCGGGACACCAGACCACCCCAGTTGTCCACAAAAAGTGGTCACTTCAAAATTTGATGTGGCATTTCAAAATAAAAAAATCACCTGAAATATGCACTGTGATCAACACTGATTTAAAAGAAAAATCTTTAAAAAATATCCTCAAACTATCGTGATACCAAACCAGGACTGGGGATACTAGACCACACCAGCTGTCCACCAAAAGTGGTCACATCAAAATGTGATGTGGCACTTCAAAATAAAAGTAGCCTGAAATTCGCTTATTTCACGGTCATCACCACTGAGTTAAAAAAAAACATAGCTCGAGCTTTCGTGATACCAGACCAGTTTTGTGGGACACGAGACTACCCCAGCTGTCCATAAAAAGTGGTCCCATTGAAATCTAATTTGTAATTTCAAACTAAAAGTTGCCTGAAATCTGCACATTTCACTGTCATCATGCCTGACTTTAAAATTTCATTAAAAAATATCCTCTAGCTATGGTAATACCAAACCAGGTTTGGAGGACACTAGACAACACAGCTTTCCACCAAAAGTAGTCCCATCAAAATGTAAGGAGGCATTTTAAAATAAAAGAGCTGGAGCTGTCGTAATACCAGACTAGTTTTGTTGGACACTCGACGACCCCAGCTGTTCATCAAAAGTGGTCCCATCAAAATCTGGTGTAATTTCACAATAAAAAAAAAAACACCTGAAATATGCACATTTCATTGTCATCAACACTGATTTTAAAATAATAATTTCAAAATACCCTCGAGCTATCGTGATATCAGACCCATTTTGGGGGACACTAGACAACCCCAGTTGTCCATCAATTGCGGTCCCACCAAAATGTGATACGGCATTTCAAAATAAAAGTAGCCTGAAATCAGCATACATCACTGTTATCAGGCCTGACTAAAATATCATGACAAAATATCCTCCAGCTATCATGATACCAGACCAGACATATTTCACTGTCATCACCATTGATTTAAAAAAATTAATTAAAAACTAGAGCTGCGAGCAGCTATAAAGGGCCCTCGCCACCCGGACAACGTTGGGGTACTGGCACGTTGGAAATGTGAAATATTTCCGAGAAATAACGTGAGGAATCTTCAAGAGGAATTTGCTTGTAGTTAAAGTTAGAGCAGCTTTTGTTTTCAAAGCCTCGTCAATGTTTGAAGTAAATTTGTTGGCAGGCACTACAGGTGCATCAAATCAAAGACTAATAGACTGAAAAACATTTTCTTTCCGAGAGCCATCACCATTCTGAACTCTCACACACATGCACACACACACGACCACCCTTGCCTTGCTGAACAGCGACGTATTGTGTTGTATTTCTCCAATTTCATACTATTTTCCATCACAATATTTATACTCTTATTTATCTAATTTATATATTTGATTAAATTATTGTTGTATTGCACTGGAGAGGGGAGCTCCCTAATCTTGTTGCACACTGTACAATGACAATAAAAGGATTTCGGATTCTGATAAATTTAGAATGGCCGACTTCCTGTTCAATTTAGCATACGGCTCCATGAGACTTTTTATTAGGTCTTGGCTTTGTACACACTTCATCAAATTTTCAGTTTGGTGAAACAGAGATATGGGGCTGTTTTTTTTTGTTGTTTTTTTTTTCTAGGGGGCGATAGCGAGCCATTTTTAAACCACTGTACGACAAAATAATAAAATATTGTGAATATTGAATCAACTCCCGGTTGGGTGGACGCTGGCACGTTTGGCTGCCACTGCTCACCGGTAACTCTCAGAAATTTTTTGGATCCGCTTGTTGTACCTGCTTTAGCAGTTTACAATCCCTCCAGTTACAGTGATTTTATTTATTATTATCTGTATGTTGAGCGATCCCGATTCTCATGAATGCCACCCACCGATTGCATAGTCGCTGACGCGTCTACTGTGGCTAAAGTTTAGCTTACCTATCAAAGTTAGCACCTGTCTGCCATGTGGACCCGCAGGCCAGTCTGCTTCTCGCACTTCTGCCTGTTCCTGTCATGTCATCAACCTGTGTCAGGACAACTTCAATCCACTGCCGCTGAACTCCGCTGGATTTACCGACACATGCCCGAGGGAAACGCACCACCACCACTGCTCCTCCTCCCGAACATCGCTCGTCGACCCTTGAAGGATTGTATGGCAATTACCGGCATTTTAAACATTTATGGGACAGAATGTCAATTATTTAATTTAGCAGGTTTATATTTACTGAATATGCTATGATCGCAAAATTCCGGACGAACTGGCGAGGCTGCCCGGCTCACCGTGGCTTGTCATCGGGACCGGGAGGCGGCGCAGGCGACGCAGAGAGAGGAAGCAGTAGCGGGGCTGCAGGTCCGGTGTCTTGCAAAGGCTGCGACGGCAGCCCCATAGGCAACCACTGCCGAGCCTGTACCTCACCAACGCCAGATCCGTGGTCCACAAAATCGACGACCTGGGATTACAAATCCTGGGAAACCGCTATGTGCGAGACAGCAGTGTGATCGTCGTCACGGAATCCTGGCTGCACGCAGACGTCCCCGACGCTAGCATCCAGCTGGCCGGGCGCTCGCTACATCGCGCGGATCGGACGAGGGACACCGGTAAGAGAAGGGGCGGGGTGGCTCTGTGTTTACGTGCATGAGAACTGGTGCGGCGATAGCACGATCGTCGAGAAGCACTCTTCCCCCGACATCGAGTTCATGTCCGTTAAATGCCGGCCTTATTTTCTCCCGAGGGAGCTAACGGTCGTGATTGTCACAGCTGTTTACATCCCTCCCGACGCTAGCACTAGCACGGCGCTCTCGCTACTCGCGTGCGTCATCAATAAACATCAGCGGGCCCACCCTGATGGCGTTCACGTAGTAGCGGGAGACTTTAATAAGGCCAATTTAAAGACTGTACTCCCAGAGTTTCACCAGCATGTCAAGTGCCCAACGAGGGGAGACAACACTCTCGACCATGTGTACTCGAACATCAAGCACGCATACAGGGCCCTCCCACTCGCCCCCCTCGGCCAGTCAGACCACCTGTCCTTGCAGCTCGCACCTGCATACACCCCTCTCAGGCGCAGATTCAGGCCCACCACAAAGACTGTGAAAACCTGGCGTGACGGCGCCATGAGTGAATTACAGGACTGCTTTCAAGACACAAACTGGGGCCTCTTTGATCATCAGGACCTTGATGTCTACACACATTGTGTACTGGACTACATCAAGTTCTGCATGGAAACTGTGTCCCTACACAGGACTATACGGACCTTCCCAAATGCGAAGCCCTGGATGTCCAGCAGGGTTCGCTCTCTCCTCAAGGCCCGTGACGCTGCCTTCAGGTCAGGCGACAAAGCCCAGTACAGGGTGGCTCGTGCTGACCTGAGCAAAGGCATCAAGCTAGCCAAGGCAACCTACAAGGGGAGGCTGGAGGCCCACCTTGCCAGTAACAGACCACGGGAGGTGTGGCAGGGTCTACGGAGCATCACCAACTTCCGTGGCAGCAGCACGACCTCTGCAGACCCGAGTGCATCGCTGGCAGAGGAGCTTAACTGCTTCTTCGCTCGCTTTGACTCGTCCCAACCGTCACACCCCCGCACTTCATGCTCCAACTCCCCCCCACTCACCGTAGAGGAACACGATGTGAGGCGCGCGCTCCTGGCTGTTAAACCCAGGAAAGCTACTGGACCCGACGGAATACCAGGCAAGGTCCTCAAAACACCAACTGTCACATGTTTTCTGCAGGATCTTCAACCGCTCCCTGGCTCAAGCAGTCATCCCCTCCTGCTTGAAAACTTCCACCATTATTCCTGTCCCCAAAAAGTCACCAGCCGTCCACCTGAATGACTACCGTCCTGTTGCTCTCACACCAGTCATCATGAAGTGTTTCGAGAGGCTGGTTCTCCAGCACATCAGGGACTGCCTTCCTCCCACTCTGGACCCCTACCAGTTTGCATACCAGATCCACTGAGGACGCCATCAACACTGCTCTGCATGTTGTGCTGGGCCACCTGAAACAACAGCGGAGCTATGCAAGGATGTTCTTTGTGGACTACAGCTTGGCATTCAACACAATCATCCCAGACATCCTCGTCGCCAAACTGGACATTCTCGGCCTCCCTGCCCTCACACGCATCTGGATTAAGGACTTTCTGACCAACAGACCCCAGACTGTGTTGCTCGGCCCCTACACGTCCTCCACCTGCATGCTGAGCACCGGTTCCCCTCAAGGATGCGTGCTGAGCCCTCTCCTATACGCCCTCTACACCTACGACTGCAGCCCGGCCCACGGCAACAACACCATCGTCAAGTTTGCTGACGACGCGACAGTGGTCGGTCTGATCTCGAAAGGTGACGAGACAGCCTACAGAGAGGAGGTAAAGAGACTGACAGCTTGGTGCAAGGACAACAGACTGCAAAAACAAAGGAGATTGTCGTCGACTTCAGGAGGAACAAGACGGTGCCGCCCCCCCTCTGCATCGAAGGCGTGTGTGTGGAGAGGGTCCACACGTTCAAGTTCCTCGGAGTACAGATCTCCGACGACCTTTCTTGGACTCACAACACCACAGCAGTGGTAAAGAAGGTCCACCAGCGTCTGCACTTCCTGAGAGTCCTCAGGAAATTCAACCTGGACAGGAAGCTGCTGCTAGCCTTCTACCACTCGTCCATTGAGAGCCTGTTGACGTACTGTGTCTCCACCTGGTACAGCGGCTGCACTGAGGCGGACAGAGTGAGGCTCCAGAGGACAGTCAAAACAGCGCAAAGGATTATTGGCTGCCCTCTCTCCTCACTGTCGGACATCTAAACCGCCCGGTGCCTCAGAAGGGCTCTCAACATCGTCAAAGACAATACCCACCCAAACTCACACCTGTTCGACCTGTTGCCCTCTAGCAGGCGCTACAGATGCATCAAATCGAGGACCAATAGACTGAGAAACAGTTTCTTTCCGAGAGCCAACTCCATTCTGAACTCTCACACACACACGAGAACACCCCTACCTTGCAGAACAGCATCGTGATGTGTTTTTATATACCCTATTCTGTACTAAATTCCATTGCACTCTCTTATTTATTTATCTAATTTATATATTTGTCTGTATTATTGTTGTATTGCACTGGAGAGGGGAGCCCTCTAATCTCGTTGCACACTTGAGTACAATGACAATAAAGGGATTTCTAATTCTATTTCTAATTCTACTACGCATAGGAATGACTGATTGTAGTCATGGTCTTTACTGTTTTATGATATTATTTTCACATGCTAACGTTATATTACTTAGTTTATAAATGTGTGAACATAGTATTTTCATGACCTACACTCACATTCACATCATACATATTCAGTCTGCACATTACAAACTGATGACAAGCCAGACAGCACTTCATGGACAAATATGACAAAGCACATTCTCCACGTAGGCCATAGAGATGCAAACATACCAAATTGGGCACTGGATTTAGTTTTAAAATCGCTGCATTGGCTCCCCGTGTGTTTCAGGATTGATTTTAAGGTGCTTCAATTAGTTTTTAAATGCCTTAACGGTCTTGGGCCATCCTCGCGGACCCTGAGGTCCTCTGGCACCGGCCTGTTAATTATTCCTAGGGTGAGGACTGGAACACATGGCGAGGCTGCATTCAGCCATTCTGGTCCTCGTCTATGGAATAGCCTGCCGGAGGACATCAGGTCCGCAGAGACCGTTGATATTTTTAAAAGGAGGCTCAAGACCAGACCTGGGCATTGCACGGCCCACGGGCCACTTCCGGCCCGCCGGGTGGCACTGACTGGCCCGTATGACAGACCTGGGCATTGTATGGCCCGGGCCACATACCTTTGGTTGACTCTGACCGCGAGTGTAAGGTTAATTGGAAATTTCAAAATAAACATACTTTTTAATTTCACCTCATTCATGGGCTAAAGCTGCACTGCTTTTATTCTGAAATTGTTTTGTTTTTTTTATTCCCGCACAATGTGCGTCGCACATAATGACGTAATGCGTTTATCAAGACATGCGCGCAATTGAATCACAACAAGACGACGTTCGCCCTCAAAAATGTCCGCTCAGGCTAAAAAAAGAAAGGTAGATGCCGAATGTAGAATTTTCAACAAAAATTGGACAGCGAAGTATTTATTTACTGAAGTTAGAGGTAAAGCTGTGTGTTTAGTTTGCGGGGAGCAGATCGCCGTGTTGAAGGACTACAATTTGAGTCGGCATTACCAGACGAAACATGGAGAGAAATATAAAAACGGCACCAGATAACAATGAACTGGGACACTTTTTCTCAAAATCACAGTTCAGTGACAGTCAATATGTTGTATCTTGCTTAATGTTTGGTGCAAAAAGACAATATTGTGATGTCTTTAAAATGCTCAGAACCTTTACACAACTATCCAACAGTATATGGAACTCAAAATGTGTTTTGAAGTGAATGTGACAGAATATGTTTACTAATATGAGTCACAAATAGTAAAAAATGTTAATATTTTGTCTACCATTGTGTTGAGAAATTTGAATGAATAAATTTTTGGAAGGCAACCTCATTTTTTCAGTTTATTTGGTATTTAGTTTCATTGCTTAACTTTAATATATACTCTTGCCAGCTTGTCAAAACAGTGCTATTTACTGCTTTTTAAAAAAGAAATACAATTAATATTATGCAGAATTGAGTTCAGCCTTTTGGCCCGGCCCTCCACAATATTTTATGTTTCTTATGCGGCCCCATGGAAAAAATAATTGCCCACCCCTGCTCAAGACTCACCTTTTTTGTTTGGCTTTTAAATAATTTATCTTAGTCTTTTAATTCAGGACTGTCATTTTATCTATTATCATTGTCTTTAATTTTTTTTAGCTTCTTTGTCTTTTAGTATCATTTTTCTTATACATTTTAGCTCCGTCGTTTTATATTATTGTCTTTTAATTTTTAGCTTCTTCTATGTCTTTTAGTATCATAATTTTTCTTAAATATTTTAGCTTCGTCTTTTTATATTATTGTCCTTTAATTTTTAGCTTCTTTTTTGTTTAGCATTATCATTTTCTTTTATATATTTTAGCTCCAGTGTTTCCTCAAGGGGGGCCTCCGCGCTGGGAGGTGTGGCTGGCCTTCTCACAGGGGGCTTCATCCCGGAGGCTCCTTAGGCCCGGGGCCCTCTGCACTATGTGTAGGGTCTACCCCGGTCAGTCTGGGCTAGGGGTCTGTGTGTTGGCGCAGCTCCCTGTGGGCGTGAGCCGTCATCCCTCTCAGCGCGGATTACCTACCCTGGGTACATTTTCTCATATGGTTTCTCTGTGCCTTACCCTGTCTTTCTACTAAGATGGTTTATTAAGTTGTGTGAATGCGAGTGTTCTGTGTGTATGCGAGTTCAGGCGTGTATGTTGAGTGGGTGGAATGGGTTTTAGTTTTTCGTTGTAATTTGGATGTTTTTATTGTACAGCACTTTGAGCCGCATTTTATGTATGAAAAGTGCTCTTATAAATAAAATTTGATTGATTGATTGGAGGGTTCACTGGGACGCCATTGCAAAAACACATTCTGAAAGACATAATTTGATTTTGGAGCACACATACATGCACACTGACAAGATTACAGGGGAATACCAGCAGGAGAGACGGAGAGACTGCCCGCCGGAGAAGGCCAGCCGTGGAATACCAGTCTTGGGGACCAGCTGGGAATCAACCATCCAGACAATGATTAATCTGGAGAGGACCTTCCCTTGGACGTAGACCCGTGTCGGGGGAAGAATGTGAGGCTGGGCTGAGATAACGCACGACTCTTTTCGACTGTGCTTGCCCGAGTACATTTTCTCATGAGATTAAGAAAAAGCCGCTCAGTACTATTTCCTGAACCTCTGCCCCATTCATTTCAAAAGTCCTAGATAATGTAGTCGCCACTCAACTCCACTCTCATCTCACCTGCAATAACCCTTTCAGTCCGGTTTCCGTGCACTTCACAGCACTGAATCAACTCTACTCAAGGTCACCTCTGATCTCCTCATTGCAGCTGACTCCGATTCATTCTCCATTGTCATCCTTCTTAACCTGACTGCGGCCTTTGACACCATCTCACACACCATCCTTCTCAAAAGACTTTCTTCCATCGGCATCACCCACACCGCCCTCAACTGGTTCCATTCATACTTCAAAGACCGCACTCAGTTCATCCAGCTTAAATATTTCTCATCAAAGTCCCTCCCAGTCACCTCAGGTTTGCCCCAAGGCTCGGTCCTGGCCCCCCTATTATGTATCATATACCTCCTTGCCCTTGGCAGCATTTTCCGAAAATTCAATATCGCTTTATATTGCTTCGCGGATGACACCCAGCTCTAGTTCTCCTGCAAACCCAGCATATCACTCCCTCCCACCTCCGTCACCTCCTGTCTATCTGAAATCAATGACTGGTTTTCTAATGATTTCATGAGGCTTAACAGCGACAAAACAGAAGTTATTCTTTTCAGTACAAAATCAATACAATCCAAAGTTGTCAGTTTTCCCATTCCTGTTGGCCCCTCCATTGTTTTCCCCTCCCCTCAGGTCAAGAGTCTGGGTGTCATCCTTGACAGCACTCTATCTTTCCATAAGCATAATAACACAACCCGGTCAGCCTACTTCCATCTGCACAATATCAGTCAACACCGCCCCTCCCTTTTTCCCTCATCCACTTCTATTCTGGTCCAAGTCGAGTCAAGTCAATTTTATGTGTATAGCCCTTAATCACAGACAGTCTCAAAGGGCTTTACATAACCACAATCAACATCCACTGATCTTAACCCCCAGGAGGGCAAGGAAAAACTCAAAACCCCATTGGGGGAAAAGTGAGAAAACTTGAGAAGGGACCACAGATGGGGGGGAAACCCCCTTCCAGGATGACCAGGCTGCTTTGGATGCTAAGTGGGCAACATTTGACACATACAATGATGCTATACAATGTTAGATGAGATAATGTGAGAGTCAATTAAATGAAGTGCTGCAGGAAGATGACTTTAGTGGAGTGGGTCCTAATCCAGGACCGTAATCTCCATGGCAGCATATCCGAGGATGAGCCTTCGATCTTGAAATAGTCAGTTTGGGGTAAATTCAGAACAGCCACTTCCAAGTGAATCACCATCACCTAATTCCCAAGCCGTGGAATTGGGAACAGAAAAAAAAGAACAGAAATAGTAAACAGGCCAACAAGTAGTTCAACGAAGTGCTGAAATATAGGGAAATCAGAAGAGGCGCTGCATGAAGACGACTTTGGGAGAGCAGGTCCCTCCCCGGTTGGTCAGTGCCGTAATCTTCATAGCAGGTCACCATCACCTAATTCCCAAGCAGGGGAAGAGGGGGCAGAAAAGAGGAGAAGCGGCAGTAAACAGGCCAACAAATAATTAAATTAGATGCTAAAGTATATAAATAAATTGATCAAATGTCACGCTGCAGGAAGACGACATCACTGGAACAGGTGCATGCCCAGTTTGTCAATGCCTTAAACTTCCTAGTGGGTCACCGTCACCTAATCCCCCAGCCGGGGAAAAGGGGGCAGAATAGAGAAGAAAAGAGAAAAAGCGGCAGTAAACAGGCCAACAAATAGTTCAACTAAATGCACAAGAGTATAAATGCGTCTTTAATAGTGTTTTGAACATTTCTACTGAGGTGGCGCCTCTAATACCTGAGGGTAGTGCATTCCAAAGCATTGGTGCCCGAATAGAGAACGCTCTAGAACCTGTGGACTTCTTTTTGGCTCGCGGAATCACTAAAAGACCAGCATTTTGTGAGCGAAGGTTTTGGGACGGAACATATGGTACCACGAGGTCAACGAGATAGGAAGGAGCTAAGCCATGCAATATTTTATAGGCAAGTAGCAGAACTTTAAAATCACATCTCAAGTGGACCGGAAGCCAATTCAAATTGGTAAGTATCGGGGTAATATGATCAAACTTTCTCGTTCTAGTCAAGAGTCTAGCTGCTGCATTTTGAACTAACTTTTAATACTAGACATGGGGAGACCCGAGAGCAAAATGTTACAATAGTCGAGGCGAGACGTAACAAACGCATGGATTAAGATTTCTGCATCACAAGTTGATAGAATTGGGCGAATTTTAGCAATGTTACGCAGATGAAAAAATGCAGTTCTAGTAATATTTTTAATGTGCATTTGAAACGACATAGTTGTGTCAAATATAACACCGAGATTTTTTGTTGAATCCTTTTGGGCAATTTATCGATACTCATAGTGGTGTCTTTGAAAAAGGTACCGATGACGCGCTGGTCCAATGATCAGCATCTCGGTTTTATCTGAGTTAAGACGCAAAAAATTGAAAGACATTCATAGTTTAATTTCGGCAAGGCATGCCTCTAATTTATAGCAATCACACGGATTCGTTATATCCAACGGCATGTATAATTGCGTATCATCAGCATAACAATGAAAACTAATGTTATATTTCCGTATAATATCACCAAGCGGTAGCATCTAGTACCAATCCCTGCGGAACTCCGCGTGTGATCTTACAAAGATCAGAAGTCGCATTGCCATGAATTACACGGTGCGTCCTCTCCGACAGATACGAATTAAACCAAGAAAGCGCTGAACCTGAAATGCCAACACAAGTTTCAAGGCGTTTTAATAATATGTTATGATCAAGTGTCAAAAGCGGCGCCAAGATCGAGTAAGAGTAATACAGTGAACCCTCGGTTATCGCGGTTAATGGGGACCGAGACCACCCGCGAAAACTGAAAATCCGCGAAGTAGCGGCGCACCTTCAAAAATGCTTAAATTATATATATATATATATATATATATACGGGTAGAGAGAGAGAGAGTGAAATTCATGTTATAACAAAAAAAATTTATTATTAAAACTTCTTATTTTTTTATTCCCCAGCCATTATTTTTGTATTTATTCAATTACTTATTTTTGTATTTATTTAATTACTTCGACTTTTAACTTCTGGTACGCCGTCCGGTGTGCCCTGTGAATGTTATGATCCTCCAGCAGAGCTGGAGGATTGAGCAGGACTCTCCAAACGCAGACACAAGTAGGATAACAATCCGACGCCAGGTAGTCAGTGTAGGTGGTAGTGAGTGTAATCAGTGAGTGAATGGGAATCCGGTGCGGGGCTGGTGGGCGCGTCTCGCAGCAGCTGACCGCATGGCGCGAGACGATCGCTGGAGGAACGCCCACACAGCTGAAAAAACAAAAACACACGCGGCATGACAGGCACGGATCATGCCAGTGAAATGAAAGGTGGCATTCTTCATTTATTTATTTATTCATTTATTCATTCATAACTGACAGCCTCGCGCTCCGCTCGTGCCCGGGGGGAAGAGGTGCTCCTCTTCGGCTTAACTGTGACGCGAGCATGCCCTCCTCCTCCGGAGCTTCCATTCGGTTAAACTTAGGGGCCGCTTGACACCGCCCGTGCCCGGGGAAGGTGCTCCTCTTCGGCTTAACTGTGACGCGAGCATGCCCTCCTCCTCCGTAGCTTCCATTCGGTAAAACCTGATTGGAAAGGTTCAAATTGATTATTACTAGTCATATATTCATTAAGTTTTTCAAGTTTTTTGCAATAAACGGAAGATTTGAAACCGGTCTATAGTTGTTGAGACTCTCTGGGTCGAGGTTTGGTTGCTTAAGTAGCGGTCGCATAATGGCGGTCCTAAAGCTGCTGGTACTATACCCGTGGTAAGTGATAGATTAATAATATTTAAGACAGACGGTCCTAGGGTCATAAACAGTTCTTTAATTAGTTTGCCAGGAAGCGGATCGAGCACACAAGTTGTCGGTTTTGCCCCACTAACCAATTTTGTTTGGCTTTCAAGAGATACTTTTTTAAATTGAGATAAGGTTATCGGACAGTTATCAGCCCTAATGTCCCTATTAACACCATTTATGACGGAATTCAACGGAATTGTAAGAACAGTGTCTTTAATCTCATCACGAATACACTCAATCTTCTGAGTAAAGAATTGCATGAAATCGTGAGCTGAATAGGAAGAGCTATCCGAGGTTGGTTGCTGTTGCGTTAGCATTGCTACAGTAGCAAATAAATATTTAGGGTTGTTTTTATGTAAAACAATTAATCTAGAGTAATAATTAGTTTTGGCTAGATTGAGCGCTTCCTTGTATAAACTAGCGCACCATGCCTGACGGAAGACCTCCAGTTTGGTCGCACGCCATTTGCGCTCAAGCTTCCTACAAGAATCGTTTCAGTATGCGTGTTTCCTCATTAAACCACGGAGTCAGCCTCTTTGGACAAGTTTTAGTTTTTAAAGGTGCGACGGAGTCAGGCGCATTTAACAGAGCGACATTAAAGTTGTTTGTAAGATTATCAATCGTACCAATATAATTAGGAAACGAATCGGTTACTAAAGGGAGTAGCTCAGAGAGCGCAGCGGTGGTTAAGGAGCTAATGTTGCGGCTGCTATAGCTTTGATCATGGTCAGAACGATGGCAATGCGCCAAGACTTCAAATTTGATTAAGTAATGGTCAGCTATAGCACTAGTATATGGTAATACAATTATTTTTGAGGATGCTAAGCCCCGGGTTAATACCAAATCTAACGTGTTACCATTTATATGCGTTGCTTCATCTATTATTTGCATGAAACCAAACATATCAATTATTGTCCGAAACGCCACGGTAAGTGGTTCCGACGGGAGATTCATATGAATGTTGAAGTCGCCCATGATATATTATCCGCATGAGTTACCAAATCAGCCACAAATTCAGAAAATTCATCTAAAAAGCCTGAGTAAGAGCCAGGGGGACGGTAAAAAACGGCAAGATAAAACGGCAGTGCGGCCGTGGATCGCATAATGAGAACTTCAAATGTTTTGAAGGAATTGCTAGGACGAGGACTAAGTTTTAGATTAAATTCGGAAATGAGGGCTACACCCCCATCTTTCTCATCATTGCCTCTCGCAGGCAAGGGGCCAGAGACAATTACTCGACTCAGACTCATCTTTCTGGCGAGATCACAAGTCCTTGCTATGTTTTTTCTTTGTGATATCTGATTGCTTCATCCTAGTTGTTGGAGCAGTTTTCTTTTGAGTAATGCAGTATGGCAACACCACCACTAGGGCAATTGATGACGTCAGCACTGGTTGCGTTCATCCATAAATAACAAATGCAGGACAGGTGGGGGAACGCTGGTCGGATACCGTTTTTCAACCGCACTTACTCAAGACGCATTATTTATGTACAAACTGGAAGATAGAAGATAGTATATTGTATTGATTACCGCATATGCACGGATGTTTTTGATTTGAAGTTTGGAAGACCGTAGCCATTGATTTATTTATTTGATTTACTTGACTTCACGGCATGACATCTGGACTGAAATGACTACGATTAAGACTAACCCTTGACTGTTTGACGTGACATACATAACTACACATCAACATCAAGACCAGTGAAGCCGAGCGAACGTCATCGCAACTTCAACCCATGGTGAGTGAGTGCGCGTTAAAACTTTCTTTAGCCAGCGTATCATTGAAACGGCAGTAACACTAGTGTCATTGGAGCCGACGTGTATCACTATATCTGAATAGCTAGCGTTGTTTGCACTGCGCTGGTGTCTAGGTCTCTTGCGTGCTAGCTCCATAAGATTAGCTTCAATGTCGGGTGCTCTGGCCCCAGCAATACACATTCTGTGGTTGGATTTTCAAGCTTAATGTATCGAGTAATGGAGTCACCTTTCACTAAAGTGCGGGAGCCAGGAGACCGAGGTGGAATGGAACTGCTCTGTGTCTTAACAGGCTCAACGCGATTAGCAAGCCGTTTACGGCCAATGCTAACCGGTGCTGTCCGCCACATTTACGCTTACCACATTACTCTGCTCTAGCTGGCGGACACGTCCCTCCAGCAGGGAGAGTCTTTCCATGAGAATGGTGCAAGTGTTGCATGTGGTGGTGCACGAAACCATAGTTGCGTTTACTCGCCTGGTGGATGAAAGCAGACGAACAGATGTCGCGCCGAAAGTGACGACACCCTCCACGACCGGGATTCCCACGTTGTCGTCGTGTGGAGGCTTGAGCGGCTCCCTGGAGTGCAGCCAGCATTCTGGGGGCCTGACTAAGAGGAATCCCACCCTGGTGGTCGAACCAAGCGTTAAAATCTTGCTCTCGACTACACACCTCAAAAATGGAAATGGAAGCTCAAAGAAGGAATATTCATACTGGATCGGCCGTCGCCCAGGATAACCAGGTCCGCGTTGCTGCAGTAGAGAGTCCTGCAACTTCGAAAAATACGCTAGACTCAGTTAATGATGACCTAAATGACAATGTAGTGACAGTAGGAGGAGGACTGAGGATAATCTCATTGAATGTGGAGGGTATATCGATGGCTAAGTGTGAGTTGATGGCGCAGATGCTGAGGGAGAAAGATGTACAAGTGTTGGCACTGCAGGAAACTCATCTGAATAAAGAATCGCCCCCATCGAGATACAGTATATCCAGCTTCATACCCATCACGAGAATAGATCATCAACAGTACGGAACCATGATATATGTACATGAAGACATCCCTGCCATAGACAGAGGATCCTCTATAGACGAACACAATATACACAGGTCAGAGATTGAGGTGCTGGGTACAACAGTGGTCAACATATACAAGCCTCCAAATACAAGCTGGCCAATTAGTGTCCTCCCACAATACCAACATCAATCTATAATATTAGGAGACTTCAATAGCCACCATACATCGTGGCTGGAATCCAGCTCAGCAACTGGGCAGAAATAAATAATCTCCACCTCCTTTACCATCCAAATGAACCAGGCACCTTCCACTCAGCACGATGGCAGAGGGAATACACACCTGACCTGACCTTCGTTACGAGGGACACAGATGGCATATCAATGCCAGCACATCGAAGAGTGCTGGGTAACTTCCCAAGGTCCCAGCACCGACCAATATTGATAAAAACAGGAATCAACATACCAGTCACACAATCTCTACCCCTGCCAAGATGGAACTTGTTGGAATTTATCTTTATATCAATGTTAGAATTTAACTTTAACCCAATGTAAACTCAAATAAGTAATCTGACTCCAATTTGCGACCTTACCCAACTCTCACTCATCCAACAATATGCGCGCTCGTTCTGCAATAGAAAGGTATCAGGAAGCCGGCATTTTCACGCACAAAGTGGATTTATTCCCAATACAGATTTTCTACATGGCACCTGGATCTCGGGTCCCTCTCAATACAACTCTACACCTCTCTTGCCACCAGCGAATGTGTTCTACCCCCGAGTTGCCCAGTACTGATTCATACTATACAACATGCAAAAATGGCACAGACAAAGGCATCCTGGCATGATTCTATTGGCTATGTTTATTGCAGTTAACTTTAGCTCGCTCTCATTGGTCTTTCTCCTCCCGCCGAATCCCGTGGCTCCTCCTGCGTGCGATCCCCCGATGGCCGCTCCTTCCCGGAGTCATCTTGTCTCGCTCAGCACCTTCTGCTTCTAAAACATTCCATTCTTGCACAACCCCCGCAACCAGTTTCGCTTCACCAGTCACACTCTCAGCATTTTACAATATCACA
>NW_028283984.1:0-15000 GCF_059441095.1 Idiotropiscis lumnitzeri
TATATATATATATATATATATATATATATATATATATATATATATATGGGGAGAGAGAGAGTGAAATTCATGTTATAACAAAAAAACCAAATTATTATTAAAACGTATTATTTTTTTATTCCCCAGCCATTCTTTTTGTATTTATTTAATTACTCCGACTTTTATCTGCTGGTACGCCGTCCGGTGTGCCCTGTGAAATGAAAGGTGGCATTCTTTATTCATTTATTTATTTATTCTTTTATACATTCATAACTGACAGCTTCGCGCTCCGCTCGTGCCCGGGCGGAAGAGGTGCTCCAATTCGGCTTAACTGTGACACACACCCGCCCTCCTCCCCCGGAGCTTCCATTCGGTTAAACTTAGGGGCCGCTTGGCACCGCCCGTGCCCGGGGAAGGTGCTCCTCTTCGGCTTACTGTGACGCGAGCATGCCCTCCTCCTCCGGAGCTTCCATTCGGTTAAACTTAGGGGCCGCTTGGAATCGCCCGTGCCCGGGGAAGGTGCTCCTCTTCGGCTTACTGTGACGCGAGCATGCCCTCCTCCTCCGGAGCTTCCATTCGGTTAAACTTAGGGGCCGCTTGGCACCGCCCGTGCCCGGGGAAGGTTCTCCTCTACGGCTTAACTGCCACGCACGCCGGCCGGAGCTCTGGTACTGTCCGAACCGCGCGAAACGTCGCCACCGATCGTGTCCGGGGGAACGTGCTCTTCTTCGTCCACTCTCCTCTTCGCCCACGCTCTTCTTCGGCGCACACCGGCCGTCTAACCGCTCCAGCGCCCCGTCGTGCCGCTCGGCGAAACTACAATGCCCCCGAATATTTTTTAGACCCGCGAAGCACTGAACCCGCGAAAGGTGAACCGCCAAGTAGCGAGGGTTCACTGTATGTATAAGACCAAGACCTACAAAAAAGTCTCTTGGAGCAATGAGCTAGGTTTTACAGGAAGTCGGCCATTTTGAATTTACTTAAAAGGGGGCGGGTCACCACAATGGACTTTGTGTAGAAATTATAATTGGGGCCCGAGCAGCGACCGCGGCGAGGTCCCTATTGTTTTTGTAGAAATTATTATTATTATTATTATTAGGGCCCGAGCAGTGACCGCTGCGAGGTCCCTATTGTTTTTCTAGAAATTGTTATTAGGGCCCGAGCTGCGACGGCTGCGAGGTCCCTATTGTTTTTGTAGAAAATATTATTACTTTTATTATTATTATTATTATTATTATTAGGGCCTGAGCAGCGACCGCTGCGAAGTCCCTGTTGTTTTTGTAGAAATTATTATTATTATTATTTTTCCGATTGTTCGATTGCATTTTTGACCCCCGAAACATGCACAAAAACTCACCAAACTTGGCAATCTCATCGGGCATGGGGAGAAATTTGATATTTTAAACGTCTAATATGAACAGGAAGTGAGTTATGAATTTTTGAAAGTCCGACTTTTGCCCTTTTTTGCATGTTTACAGGGGTCATTCTTTTGCACCCTGATCCTAAAGGCTTCATCTGATTGCCTTAAAATTCTGTCTGTAGCATCTTAAGACCTGGGACAAACACTGGGGCTAAAATTGGGGCTAAAATCTTTTGTTTCCGAAATACTATATGACGGGGGCGGGGCTTCAAAGTTTTCACTTAAGATTTCCTTCGCCGCAATGGACAAAATGCTTAATAACTCTCCTGCACATGCTGCTAAAAATCCAAAACTTCACATGTACATAAAGAGTCGGTACCTGAAGACATCTATATGTTTATACTCTGTTATACACCTTGCGCCAATCAATATAATTTTTTACATTTTGACGTACTGCACGGTGCCCTTTTAACGAATCCGATTGAAAATTGGCTAGAAAAGACTCAAGACATTGATCTTACTCTATCCCTATTTTTGTGACTTTCCTTCGAAGGGCGTGGCTATTACGGTGCCGCAGAGTCTGATTATTCTCCGTGGCAACAAAAGTTCCTGCAAAATGATTCAGATGATCCATCTTCTCGAAATTTTTCACATTTGAGGATATTCAGGCCCTGAAGACGGCTGCCAACTTATTTTTGATCGCAGTGGTAGCGCCACCAACTGGTTAAAACAAATACAAATTATTTTCGTTGATTTTTTTCTCCGGGCAGGTTAACAAAATCTACCTTATATTTGCTCGGATGAGTGTTTAGGCCTTGAGGATGTCACAATACGAAAGTCTTTCGCCTTCTTCAGAGTGTCACATGATGGTGTCTTGTGACCCGTCTTTATCAGCTGATGTTCCATGAGGGCGTGACTTACCTGTCACAAGAATGAAGGCAAGTCACGCCCCCCGCTGTCCGTTCACTCCGCCAAGATGCTGCTCCAGGTGGTAGAGAGGATTGTCTCTGTTCATGGTTTTTATGCCTCGCTTGCAGATCTCAATGGCCTCTCTGATCCAGCGCTGTTGTTTGTTCTCTTCGGTGCGGATGACCTTGCCCTTCTCCCGGTCTATGATGTGGTTTTCCCTTTTGCAGTGGTCAGTGATTGCTGATTTGTAATGTTCATGTTGTGCTTGTTCTTTTACTGCTCTGATTTTTCATTTTTTTGACAGGTAAGTCACACCCACATGGAACATCAGCTGATAAAGACGGGTCTCAAGACACCATCATGCGACACTCTGAAGAAGGCGAAAGACTCGCCGAAACATGTCAGGTAAAAAATTAACCTAAAACATAATTGTCTGCTTTTAATGAATCAGTCAAATATCAATAATAAGAAGACAAAATGAACCTAATACAAATAAATGAATGCTTAATAACGCCCCTGCACATGCTCCTAAAAATCCAAACCTTCACCTGTAAATAAAACGTCCCGACCTGAAGACATCTTAATGTTATTATTTTGTTATACACACAGCGCCGCCAAGTGGAATCAAAAATGTGTTTTTATTTTAATTTTCACGTACTGCACGGTGCCCTTTTGACGAATCCGACTGAAAATTAGTCAGAAAAGACTCAAGACAATGATCTTACTCTCTGCCGAATTTTGTGACGTTTTGGCAAAAGGCGTGGCTATTACGGTGCTGAAAAGTCCGATTGTACTTTGTGGCAACAAAAGCTCCGGCAACATGACTCAGATGATCCTATCTTCTCGAAGTTGTACACATTTGAGGATACTTCAGCCCTGAAGACATCTACCAACTTATTTTTCATCGTAGTAGTAGCGCCACCAACTGGTAAAAGCTAATACAAGTTATTTTCTTGGATGTTTTTCTCCGTGCAACTCAACAAGGTCGCCCTCATATATGCTCGGATGACTGTTTCGGCCATGAGGATGTCACAATACGAAATTCATCCTTTTTCGTGAAAAGTTGTGGGAGTGGCATTGCACTGTTCGGCAATAAAACAACGCTGATTATGAGGTTCTAAATATGAACGACAACTCGTGAAACTTTACACACACATCAGGCAGAGCAAATTTATCAATATTTTATACGTTAGTTGTGCAGCTTTTTTGAAATGGCTCGCCTTGGCCCTCGAGAAAAGTTAAAAAAAGAATAGAATAGAAATAGAAATCCCTTTATTGTCATTGTACTCAAGTGTGCAACGAGATTAGAGGGCTCCCCTCTCCAGTGCAATACAACAATAATACAGACAATATATAAATTAGATAAATAAATAAGACAGTGCAATGGAATTCAGTACTGAATAGGGCATATAGAAACACATCACAATGCTGTTTTGCAAGGTTAGGGTGGTCTCGTGTGTGTGTGAGAGTTCAGTATGGAGATGGCTCTCGGAAAGAAACTGTTTCTCAGTCTATTGGTCCTTGATTTGATGCATCTGTAGCGCCTGCCAGAGGGCAACCGGTCGAACAGGTGTGAGTTTGGGTGGGTATTGTCTTTGACGATGTTGAGAGCCCCTCTGAGGCACCGGGCGGTGTAGATGTCCGACAGCGAGGGGAGAGGGCAGCCAATAATCCTTTGCGCTGTTTTGACTGTCCTCTGGAGCCTCACTCTGTCCGCCTCAGTGCAGCCGCTGTACCAGGTGGAGACAGAGTACGTCAGCAGGCTCTCGATGGACGAGTGGTAGAAGGCCAGCAGCAGCTTCCTGTCCAGGTTGAATTTCCTGAGGACTCTCAGGAAGTGCAGACGTTGGCGGACCTTCTTTACCACTGCTGTGGTGTTGTGACTCCAAGAAAGGTCATCGGAGATCTGTACTCCCAGGAACTTGAACGTGTGGACCCTCTCCACACACACGCCTTCGATGCAGAGGGGTGCGGCAGCGTCTTGTTCCTCCTGAAGTCGACGACAATCTCCTTTGTTTTAGCAGAGTTAAGGTGCAGTCTGTTGTCCTTGCACCAAGTTGTCAGTCTCCCTACCTCCTCTCTGTAGGCTGTCTCGTCACCTTCCGAGATCAGACCGACCACTGTCGTGTCGTCAGCAAACTTGACGATGGTGTTGTTGCCGTGGGCCGGGCTGCAGTCGTAGGTGTAGAGGGCGTACAGGAGAGGGCTCAGCACGCATCCTTGGGGGGAACCGGTGCTCACCATGAGGGTGGAGGACGTGTAGGGGCCGAGCAACACAGTCTGGGGTCTGTTGGTCAGAAAGTCCTTAATCCAGATGTGTGTGAGGGCAGGGAGGCCGAGAGTGTCCAGTTTGGCGACGAGGATGTCTGGGATGATTGTGTTGAATGCCGAGCTGTAGTCCACAAAGAGCATCCTTGCATAGCTCCGCTGTTGTTCCAGGTGGCCCAGCACAACATGCAGAGCAGCCCTGGTTGAGTGTTTCACCTCGCTTTTTGTAAATTTTATGGAGTACAGTGAACCCTCGGTTATCGCGGTTAATGGGGACCGAGACCACCCGCGAAAACTGAAAATCCGCGAAGTAGCGGCGCACCTTCAAAAATGCTTTAAAAAAAAATACAATATATATATATATATATATATATATATACGGGGAGAGAGAGAGTGAAATTCATGTTATAACAAAAAAAACAAATTATTATTAAAACGTATTATTTTTTTATTCCCCAGCCATTCTTTTTGTATTTATTTAATTACTCCGACTTTTACCTGCTGGTACGCCGTCCGGTGTGCCCTGTGCAATGAAAGGTGCCATTCTTTATTTATTTATTTATTTATTCATTCATAACTGACAGCTTCGCGCTCCGCTCGTGCCCGGGCGGAAGAGGTGCTCCAATTCGGCTTAACTGTGACACACGCCCACCCTCCTCCCCCGGAGCTTCCATTCGGTTAAACTTAGGGGCCGCTTGGCACCGCCGTGCCCGGGGAAGGTGCTCCTCTTCGGCTTACTGTGTCGCGAGCATGCCCTCCTCCTCCGGAGCTTCCATTCGGTTAAACTTAGGGGCCGCTTGGAACCGCCCGTGCCCGGGGAAGGTGCTCCTCTTCGGCTTACTGTGACGCGAGCATGCCCTCCTCCTCCGGAGCTTCCATTCCATTAAACTTAGGGGCCGCTTGGCACCGCCCGTGCCCGGGGAAGGTGCTCCTCTACGGCTTAACTGCCACGCACGCCGGCCGGAGCTCTGGTACGGTCCGAACCGCGCGAAACGTCGCCACCGATCGTGTCCGGGGGAACGTGCTCTTCTTCGTCCACTCTCCTCTTCGCCCACGCTCTTCTTCGGCGCACGCCGGCCGTCTAACCGCTCCAGCGCCCCGTCGTGCCGCTCGGCGAAACTACAATGCCCCCGAATATTTTTTATACCCGCGAAGCACTGAACCCGCGAAAGGTGAACCGCGAAGTAGCGAGGGTTCACTGTATGTATAAGACCAAGACCTACAAAAAAGTCTCTTGGAGCAATGAGCTAGGTTTTACAGGAAGTCGGCCATTTTGAATTTACTTAAAAGGGGGCGGGTCACCACAATGGACTTTGTGTAGAAATTATTATTGGGGCCCGAGCAGCGACCGCGGCGAGGTCCCTATTGTTTATGTAGAAATTATTATTAGGGCCCGAGCAGCGACCGCTACGAGGTCCCCATTGTTTTTGTGGAAATTATTATTATTAATATTATTAGGGCCCGAGCAGTGACCGCTGCGAGGTCCCTATTGTTATTAGGGCCCGAGCTGCGACGGCTGCGAAGTCCCTATTGTTTTTGTAGAAATTATTATTATTATTATTTTTCCGATTGTTCGATCGCATTTTTGACCCCCGAAACATGCACAAAAATTCACCAAACTTGGCAGTCTCATCGGGCATGGCGAAAAATTTGATATTTTAACGTCTAATATGAACAGGAAGTGAGTTATGAATTTTTGAAAGTCCGACTTTTGCCCTTTTTTGCATGTTTACAGGGGTCATTCTTTTGCACCCTGATCCTAAAGGCTTCATCTGATTGCCTTAAAATTCTGTCTGTAGCATCTTAAGACCTGGGACAAACACTGGGGCTAAAATCTTTTGTTTCCGAAATACTATATGAACGGGGGCGGGGCTTCGAAGTTTTCACTTAAGATTTCCTTCGCCGCAATGGACAAAATGCTTAATAACTCTCCTGCACATGCTGCTAAAAATCCAAAACTTCACATGTACATAAAGAGTCGGTACCTGAAGACATCGATATGTTTATATTCAGTTATACACCTTGCGCCAATCAATATAATTTTATACATTTTGACGTACTGCACGGTGCCCTTTTAACGAATCCGATTGAAAATTGGCTAGAAAAGACTCAAGACATTGATCTTACTCTATCCCTATTTTTGTGACTTTCCTTCGAAGGGCGTGGCTATTACGGTGCCGCAGAGTCTGATTAATCTCCGTGGCAACAAAAGTTCCTGCAAAATGATTCAGATGATCCATCTTCTCGAAATTTTTCACATTTGAGGATATTCAGGCCCTGAAGACGGCTGCCAACTTATTTTTGATCGCAGTGGTAGCGCCACCAACTGGTTAAAACAAATACAAATTATTTTCGTTGATGTTTTTCTCCGGTCAGGTTAACAAAATCTACCTTATGTTTGTTCGGATGAGTGTTTAGGCCTTGAGGATGTCACAATATGAAAGTCTTTCGCCTTCTTCAGAGTGTCACATGATGGTGTCTTGTGACCCGTCTTTATCAGCTGATGTTCCATGAGGGCGTGACTTACCTGTCACAAGAATGAAGGCAAGTCACGCCCCCCGCTGTCCGTTCACTCCGCCAAGATGCTGCTCCAGGTGGTAGAGAGGATGAAGGCTCCCTTGTCTCTGTTCATGGTTTTTATGCCTCGCTTGCAGATCTCAATGGCCTCTCTGATCCAGCGCTGTTGTTTGTTCTCTTCGTTGCGGATGACCCTGCCCTTCTCCCGGTCCATGATGTGGTTTTCCCTTTTGCAGTGGTCAGTGATTGCTGATTTGTAATATTCATGTTGTGCTTGTTCTTTTACTGCTCTGATTTTTCATTTTTTTGACAGGTAAGTCACACCCTCATGGAACATCAGCTGATAAAGACGGGTCTCAAGACACCATCATGCGACACTCTGAAGAAGGCGAAAGACTCGCCGAAACATGTCAGGTAAAAAATTAACCTAAAACATAATTGTCTGCTTTTAATGAATCTGTCAAATATCAATAATAAGAAGACAAAATGAACCTAATACAAATAAATGAATGCTTAATAACTCCCCTGCACATGCTCCTAAAAATCCAAACCTTCACCTGTAAATAAAACGTCCCGACCTGAAGACATCTTAATGTTATTATTTTGTTATACACACAGCGCCGCCAAGTGGAATCAAAAATGTGTTTTTATTTTAATTTTCACATACTGCACGGTGCCCTTTTGACGAATCCGACTGAAAATTTGTCAGAAAAGACTCAAGACAATGATCTTACTCTCTGCCGAATTTTGTGACGTTTTGGCAAAAGGCGTGGCTATTACGGTGCTGAAAAGTCCGATTGTACTTTGTGGCAACAAAAGCTCCGGCAACATGACTCAGATGATCCTATCTTCTCGAAGTTGTACACATTTGAGGATACTTCAGCCCTGAAGACATCTACCAACTTATTTTTCATCGTAGTAGTAGCGCCACCAACTGGTAAAAGCTAATACAAATTATTTTCTTGGATGTTTTTCTCCGTGCAACTCAACAAGGTCGCCCTCATATATGCTCGGATGACTGTTTCGGCCATGAGGATGTCACAATACGAAATTCATCCTTTTTCGTGAAAAGTTGTGGGAGTGGCATTGCACTGTTCGGCAATAAAACAACGCTGATTATGAGGTTCTAAATATGAACGACAACTCGTGAAACTTTACACACACATCAGGCAGAGCAAATTTATCAATATTTTATCCGTTAGTTGTGCAGCTTTTTTGAAATGGCTCGCCATGGCCCTCGAGAAATGTTCAAAAAAGCAGCCCTGGTTGAGTGTTTCACCTCGCTTTTTGTAAATTTTATGGAGTACAGTGAACCCTCGGTTATCGCGGTTAATGTTAAAATGGTCGAATGGTCAATGACAAGAATTGCAGTGCAAGCACGTATTATCGGCGCGGGTTCGATCCCCACCTGATGTGCCTCGCATGATTTCTTTGGCTGCCAGGATGGCCGAGTGGTCTAAGGCGCCGCGTTCAGGACCCAGTCTCCCCAGGAGGCCTGGGTTCGAATCTCGAATTTCCCCATTGTGGGACTAATAAAGGGAATATTAGTATTATTATGGCTGCCAGGATGGCCGAGTGGTCTAAGGCGCCGCGTTCAGGACCCAGTCTCCCCACGAGGCCTGGGTTCGAATCTCAAATTTCCCCATTGTGGGACTAATAAAGGGAATATTATATTATTATTATTATATTATAATGGGGACCGAGACCACCCGCAAAAACTGAAAATCCGCGAAGTAGCGGCGCACCTTCAAAAATGCTTAAAAAAAAATACAATATATATAATAAATATATAAATATATATATATATATATATATTTATATATATATATATATATATATATATATATACGAGGAGAGAGAGAGAGAGTGAAATTCATGTTATAACAAAAAAACCAAATTATTATTAAAACGTATTATTTTTTTATTCCCCAGCCATTCTTTTTGTATTTATTTAATTACTCCGACTTTTACCTGCTGGTACGCCGTCCGGTGTGCCCTGTGAAATGAAAGGTGGCATTCTTTATTTATTTATTTATTTATTCATTTATTCATTCATAACTGACAGCTTCGCGCTCCGTTCGTGCCCGGGCGGAAGAGGTGTTCCAATTCGGCTTAACTGTGACACACGCCCGCCCTCCTCCCCCGGAGCTTCCATTCGGTTAAACTTAGGGGCCGCTTGGCACCGCCCGTGCCCGGGGAAGGTGCTCCTCTTCGGCTTACTGTGTCGCGAGCATGCCCTCCTCCTCCGGAGCTTCCATTCGGTTAAACTTAGGGGCCGCTTGGAACCGCCCGTGCCCGGCGAAGGTGCTCCTCTTCGGCTTACTGTGACGCGAGCATGCCCTCCTCCTCCGGAGCTTCCATTCGGTTAAACTTAGGGGCCGCTTGGAACCGCCCGTGCCCGGGGAAGGTGCTCCTCTTCGGCTTTCTGTGACGCGAGCATGCCCTCCTCCTCCGGAGCTTCCATTCGGTTAAACTTAGGGGCCGCTTGGCACCGCCCGTGCCCGGGGAAGGTGCTCCTCTACGGCTTAACTGCCACGCACGCCGGCCGGAGCTCTGGTACGGTCCGAACCGCGCGAAACGTCGCCACCGATCGTGTCCGGGGGAACGTGCTCTTCTTCGTCCAATCTCCTCTTCGCCCACGCTCTTCTTCGGCGCACGCCGGCCGTTTAACCGCTCCAGCGCCCGTCGTGCCGCTCGGCGAAACTACAATGCCCCCGAATATTTTTTATACCCGCGAAGCACTGAACCCGCGAAAGGTGAACCGCGAAGTAGCGAGGGTTCACTGTATGTATAAGGCCAAGACCTACAAAAAAGTCTCTTGGAGCAATGAGCTAGGTTTTACAGGAAGTCGGCCATTTTGAATTTACTTAAAAGGGGGCGGGTCACCACAATGGACTTTGTGTAGAAATTATTATTGGGGCCCGAGCAGCGACCGCGGCGAGGTCCCTATTGTTTATGTAGAAATTATTATTAGGGCCGAGCAGCGACCGCTACGAGGTCCCCATTGTTTTTGTGGAAATTATTATTATTATTATTATTAGGGCCCGAGCAGTGACCGCTGCGAGGTCCCTATTGTTTTTCTAGAAAATATTATTACTTTTTTTATTATTATTATTATTATTATTATTAGGGCCTGAGCAGCGACCGCTGCGAAGTCCCTGTTGTTTTTGTAGAAATTATTATTATTATTATTTTTCCGATTGTTCGATCGCATTTTTGACCCCCGAAACATGCACAAAAACTCACCAAACTTGGCAGTCTCATCGGGCATGGCGAGAAATTTGATATTTTAAACGTCTAATATGAACAGGAAGTGAGTTATGAATTTTTGAAAGTCCGACTTTTGCTCTTTTTTGCATGTTTACAGGGGTCATTCTTTTGCACCCTGATCCTAAAGGCTTCATCTGATTGCCTTAAAATTTTGTCTGTAGCATCTTAAGACCTGGGACAAACACTGGGGCTAAAATCTTTTGTTTCCGAAATACTATATGACGGGGGCGGGGCTTCAAAGTTTTCACTTAAGATTTCCTTCGCCGCAATGGACAAAATGCTTAATAACTCTCCTGCACATGCTGCTAAAAATCCAAAACTTCACATGTACATAAAGAGTCGGTACCTGAAGACATCTATATGTTTATATTCTGTTATACACCTTGCGCCAATCAATATCATTTTTTACGTTTTGACGTACTGCACGGTGCCCTTTTAACGAATCCGATTGAAAATTGGCGAGAAAAGACTCAAGACATTGATCTTACTCTATCCCTATTTTTGTGACTTTCCTTCGAAGGGCGTGGCTATTGCGGTGCCGCAGAGTCTGATTATTCTCCGTGGCAACAAAAGTTCCTGCAAAATGATTCAGATGATCCATCTTCTCGAAATTTTTCACATTTGAGGATATTCAGGCCCTGAAGACGGCTGCCAACTTATTTTTGATCGCAGTGGTAGCGCCACCAACTGGTAAAACAAATACAAATTATTTTCGTTGATGTTTTTCTCCGGGCAGGTTCACAAAATCTACCTTATATTTGCTCGGATTAGTGTTTAGGCCTTGAGGATGTCACAATACGAAAGTCTTTCGCCTTCTTCAGAGTGTCACATGATGGTGTCTTGTGACCCGTCTTTATCAGCTGATGTTCCATGAGGGCGTGACTTACCTGTCACAAGAATGAAGGCAAGTCACACCCCCCGCTGTCCGTTCACTCCGCCAAGATGCTGCTCCAGGTGGTAGAGAGGATGAAGGCTCCCTTGTCTCTGTTCATGGTTTTTATGCCTCGCTTGCAGATCTCAATGGCCTCTCTGATCCAGCGCTGTTGTTTGTTCTCTTCGGTGCGGATGACCCTGCCCTTCTCCCGGTCCATGATGTGGTTTTCCCTTCTGCAGTGGTCAGTGATTGCTGATTTGTAATATTCATGTTGTGCTTGTTCTTTTACTGCTATGATTTTTCATTTTTTTGACAGGTAATTCACACCCTCATGGAACATAAGCTGATAAAGACGGGTCTCAAGACACCATCATGCGACACTCTGAAGAAGGCGAAAGACTCGCCGAAACATGTCAGGTAAAACATTTACCTAAAACATAATTGTCTGCTTTTAATGAATCTGTCAAATATCAATAATAAGAAGACAAAATGAACCTCATACAAATAAATGAATGCTTAATAACTCCCCTGCACATGCTCCTAATAATCCAAACCTTCACCTGTAAATAAAATGTCCCGACCTGAAGACATCTTAATGTTATTATTTTGTTATACACACAGCGCCGCCAAGTGGAATCAAAAATTTGTTTTTATTTTAATTTTCACATACTGCACGGTGCCCTTTTGACGAATCCGACTGAAAATTAGTCAGAAAAGACTCAAGACAATGATCTTACTCTCTGCCGAATTTTGTGACGTTTTGGCAAAAGGCGTGGCTATTACGGTGCTGAAAAGTCCGATTGTACTCTGTGGCAACAAAAGCTCCGGCAACATGACTCAGATGATCCTATCTTCTCGAAGTTGTACACATTTGAGGATACTTCAGCCCTGAAGACATCTACCAACTTATTTTTCATCGTAGTAGTAGCGCCACCAACTGGTAAAAGCTAATACAAGTTATTTTCTTGGATGTTTTTCTCCGTGCAACTCAACAAGGTCGCCCTCATATATGCTCGGAGGACTGTTTCGGCCATGAGGATGTCACAATACGAAATTCATCCTTTTTCGTGAAAAGTTGTGGGAGTGGCATTGCACTGTTTGGCAATAAAACAACGCTGATTACGAGGTTCTAAATATGAACGACAACTCGTGAAACTTGACACACACATCAGGCAGAGCAAATTTATCAATATTTTATACGTTAGTTGTGCAGCTTTTTTGAAATGGCTCGCCATGGCCCTCGAGAAATGTTCAAAAAAGCAGCCCTGGTTGAGTGTTTCACCTCGCTTTTTGTAAATTTTATGGAGTACAGTGAACCCTCGGTTATCGCGGTTAATGGGGACCGAGACCACCCGCGGAAACTGAAAATCCGCGAAGTAGCGGCGCACCTTCAAAAATGCTTAAAAGAAAATACAATATATATAATAATATATATATATATATATATATATATATATATATATATATATATATATATATATATATATATATATATATATACGGGGAGAGAGAGAGAGAGAGAGTGAAATTCATGTTATAACAAAAAAACCAAATTATTATTAAAACGTATTATTTTTTTATTCCCCAGCCATTCTTTTTGTATTTATTTAATTACTCCGACTTTTACCTGCTGGTACGCCGTCCGGTGTGCCCTGTGAAATGAAAGGTGGCATTCTTTATTTATTTATTTATTTATTCATTTATTCATTCATAACTGACAGCTTCGCGCTCCGTTCGTGCCCGGGCGGAAGAGGTGTTCCAATTCGGCTTTACTGTGACACACGCCCGCCCTCCTGCCCCGGAGCTTCCATTCGGTTAAACTTAGGGGCCGCTTGGCACCGCCCGTGCCCGGGGAAGGTGCTCCTCTTTGGCTTACTGTGACGCGAGCATGCCCGCCTCCTCCGGAGCTTCCATTCGGTTAAACTTAGGGGCCGCTTGGAACCGCCCGTGCCCGGGGAAGGTGCTCCTCTTTGGCTTACTGTGACGCGAGCATGCCCTCCTCCTCCGGAGCTTCCATTCGGTTAAACTTAGGGGCCGCTTGGCACCGCCCGTGCCCGGGGAAGGTACTCCTCTACGGCTTAACTGCCACGCACGCCGGCCGGAGCTCTGGTACGGTCCGAACCGCGCGAAACGTCGCCACCGATCGTGTCCGGGGGAACGTGCTCTTCTTCGTCCACTCTCCTCTTCGCCCACGCTCTTCTTCGGCGCACGCCGGCCGTCTAACCGCTCCAGCGCCCGTCGTGCCGCTCGGCGAAACTACAATGCCCCCGAATATTTTTTATACCCGCGAAGCACTGAACCCGCGAAAGGTGAACCGCGAAGTAGCGAGGGTTCACCGTATGTATAAGACCAAGACCTACAAAAAAGTCTCTTGGAGCAATGAGCTAGGTTTTACAGGAAGTCGGCCATTTTGAATTTACTTAAAAGGGGCGGGTCACCACAATGGACTTTGTGTAGAAATTATTATTGGGGCCCGAGCAGCGACCGCGGCGAGGTCCCTATTGTTTATGTAGAAATTATTATTAGGGCCCGAGCAGCGACCGCTACGAGGTCCCCATTGTTTTTGTGGAAATTATTATTATTTTTATTATTATTATTATTAGGGCCCGAGCAGTGACCGCTGCGAGGTCCCTATTGTTTTTCTAGAAATTGTTATTAGGGCCCAAGCTGCGACGGCTGCGAGGTCCCTACTGTTTTTGTAGAAAATATTATTACTTTTATTATTATTATTATTATTATTATTATTAGGGCCTGAGCAGCGACCGCTGCGAAGTCCCTATTGTTTTTGTAGAAATTATTATTATTATTATTTTTCCGATTGTTCGATTGCATTTTTGTCCCCCGAAACATGCACAAAAATTCACCAAACTTGGCAGTCTCATCGGGCATGGCGAAAAATTTGATATTTTAACGTCTAATATGAACAGGAAGTGAGTTATGAATTTTTGAAAGTCCGACTTTTGCCCTTTTTTGCATGTTTACAGGGGTCATTCTTTTGCACCCTGATCCTAAAGGCTTCATCTGATTGCCTTAAAATTCTGTCTGTAGCATCTTAAGACCTGGGACAAACACTGGGACTAAAATTTTTTGTTTCCGAAATACTATATGACGGGGGCGGGGCTTCGAAGTTTTCACTTAAGATTTCCTTCGCCGCAATGGACAAAATGCTTAATAACTCTCTTGCACATGCTGCTAAAAATCCAAAACTTCACATGTACATAAAGAGTCGGTACCTGAAGACATCTATATGTTTATATTCAGTTATACACCTTGCGCCAATCAATATCATTTTTTACATTTTGACGTACTGCACGGTGCCCTTTTAACGAATCCGATTGAAAATTGGCTAGAAAAGACTCAAGACATTGATCTTACTCTATCCCTATTTTTGTGACTTTCCTTCGAAGGGCGTGGCTATTACGGTGCCGCAGAGTCTGATTATTCTCCGTGGCAACAAAAGTTCCTGCAAAATGATTCAGATGATCCATCTTCTCGAAATTTTTCACATTTGAGGATATTCAGGCCCTGAAGACGGCTGCCAACTTATTTTTGATCGCAGTGGTAGCGCCACCAACTGGTTAAAACAAATACAAATTATTTTCGTTGATGTTTTTCTCCGGGCAGGTTAACAAAATCTACCTTATATTTGCTCGGATGAGTGTTTAGGCCTTGAGGATGTCACAATACGAAAGTCTTTCGCCTTCTTCAGAGTGTCACATGATGGTGTCTTGTGGCCCGTCTTTATCAGCTGATGTTCCATGAGGGCGTGACTTACCTGTCACAAGAATGAAGGCAAGTCACGCCCCCCGCTGTCCGTTAACTC
>NW_028283985.1:0-18956 GCF_059441095.1 Idiotropiscis lumnitzeri
GGTCGCCCTCATATATGCTCGGAGGACTGTTTCGGCCATGAGGATGTCACAATACGAAATTCATCCTTTTTCGTGAAAAGTTGTGGGAGTGGCATTGCACTGTTCGGCAATAAAACAACGCTGATTATGAGGTTCTAAATATGAACGACAACTCGTGAAACTTTACACACACATCAGGCAGAGCAAATTTATCAATATTTTATACGTTAGTTGTGCAGCTTTTTTTAAATGGCTCGCCATGGCCCTCGAGAAATGTTAAAAAAAGCAGCCCTGGTTGAGTGTTTCACCTTGCTTTTTGTAAATTTTATGGAGTACAGTGAACCCTCGGTTATTGCGGTTAATGGGGACAGAAACCACCCGCGAAAACTGAAAATCCGCGAAGTAGCGGCGCACCTTCAAAAATGCTTAAAAAAAAATACAATATATATAATAAATAAATATATATATATATATATATATATATATATATATATATATATATATGTATATATAGACAGAGAGAGAGAGTGAAATTCATGTTATAACAAAAAAACCAAATTATTATTAAAACGTATTATTTTTTTATTCCCCAGCCATTCTTTTTGTATTTATTTAATTACTCCGACTTTTACCTGCTGGTACGCCGTCCGGTGTGCCCTGTGAAATGAAAGGTGGCATTCTTTATTTATTTATTTATTTATTCATTTATTCATTCATAACTGACAGCTTCGCGCTCCGTTCGTGCCCGGGCGGAAGAGGTGTTCCAATTCGGCTTTACTGTGACACACGCCCGCCCTCCTGCCCCGGAGCTTCCATTCGGTTAAACTTAGGGGCCGCTTGGCACCGCCCGTGCCCGGGGAAGGTGCTCCTCTTCGGCTTACTGTGACGCGAGCATGCCCGCCTCCTCCGGAGCTTCCATTCGGTTAAACTTAGGGGCCGCTTGGAACCGCCCGTGCCCGGGGAAGGTGCTCCTCTTTGGCTTACTGTGACGCGAGCATGCCCTCCTCCTCCGGAGCTTCCATTCGGTTAAACTTAGGGGCCGCTTGGCACCGCCCGTGCCCGGGGAAGGTGCTCCTCTACGGCTTAACTGCCACGCACGCCGGCCGGAGCTCTGGTACGGTCCGAACCGCGCGAAACGTCGCCACCGATCGTGTCCGGGGGAACGTGCTCTTCTTCGTCCACTCTCCTCTTCGCCCACGCTCTTCTTCGGCGCACGCCGGCCGTCTAACCGCTCCAGCGCCCGTCGTGCCGCTCGGCGAAACTACAATGCCCCCGAATATTTTTTTATACCCGCGAAGCACTGAACCCGCGAAAGGTGAACCGCGAAGTAGCGAGGGTTCACTGTATGTATAAGACCAAGACCTACAAAAAAGTCTCTTGGAGCAATGAGCTAGGTTTTACAGGAAGTCGGCCATTTTGAATTTACTTAAAAGGGGCGCGTCACCACAATGGACTTTGTGTAGAAATTATTATTGGGGCCCGAGCAGCGACCGCGGCGAGGTCCCTATTGTTTATGTAGAAATTATTATTAGGGCCCGAGCAGCGACCGCTACGAGGTCCCCATTGTTTTTGTGGAAATTATTATTATTTTTATTATTATTATTATTAGGGCCCGAGCAGTGATCGCTGCGAGGTCCCTATTGTTTTTCTAGAAATTGTTATTAGGGCCCAAGCTGCGACGGCTGCGAGGTCCCTACTGTTTTTGTAGAAAATATTATTACTTTTATTATTATTATTATTATTATTATTATTAGGGCCTGAGCAGCGACCGCTGCGAAGTCCCTATTGTTTTTGTAGAAATTATTATTATTATTATTTTTCCGATTGTTCGATTGCATTTTTGACCCCCGAAACATGCACAAAAATTCACCAAACTTGGCAGTCTCATCGGGCATGGCGAAAAATTTGATATTTTAACGTCTAATATGAACAGGAAGTGAGTTATGAATTTTTGAAAGTCCGACTTTTGCCCTTTTTTGCATGTTTACAGGGGTCATTCTTTTGCACCCTGATCCTAAAGGCTTCATCTGATTGCCTTAAAATTCTGTCTGTAGCATCTTAAGACCTGGGACAAACACTGGGGCTAAAATTTTTTGTTTCCGAAATACTATATGACGGGGGCGGGGCTTCGAAGTTTTCACTTAAGATTTCCTTCGCCGCAATGGACAAAATGCTTAATAACTCTCTTGCACATGCTGCTAAAAATCCAAAACTTCACATGTACATAAAGAGTCGGTACCTGAAGACATCTATATGTTTATATTCAGTTATACACCTTGCGCCAATCAATATCATTTTTTACATTTTGACGTACTGCACGGTGCCCTTTTAACGAATCCGATTGAAAATTGGCTAGAAAAGACTCAAGACATTGATCTTACTCTATCCCTATTTTTGTGACTTTCCTTCGAAGGGCGTGGCTATTACGGTGCCGCAGAGTCTGATTATTCTCCGTGGCAACAAAAGTTCCTGCAAAATGATTCAGATGATCCATCTTCTCGAAATTTTTCACATTTGAGGATATTCAGGCCCTGAAGACGGCTGCCAACTTATTTTTGATCGCAGTGGTAGCGCCACCAACTGGTTAAAACAAATACAAATTATTTTCGTTGATGTTTTTCTCCGGGCAGGTTAACAAAATCTACCTTATATTTGCTCGGATGAGTGTTTAGGCCTTGAGGATGTCACAATACGAAAGTCTTTCGCCTTTTTCAGAGTGTCACATGATGGTGTCTTGTGGCCCGTCTTTATCAGCTGATGTTCCATGAGGGCGTGACTTACCTGTCACAAGAATGAAGGCAAGTCACGCCCCCCGCTGTCCGTTAACTCCGCCAAGATGCTGCTCCAGGTGGTAGAGAGGATGAAGGCTCCCTTGTCTCTGTTCATGGTTTTTATGCCTCGCTTGCAGATCTCAATGGCCTCTCTGATCCAGCGCTGTTGTTTGTTCTCTTCGGTGCGGATGACCCTGCCCTTCTCCCGGTCCATGATGTGGTTTTCCCTTTTGCAGTGGTCAGTGATTGCTGATTTGTAATGTTCATGTTGTGCTTGTTCTTTTACTGCTCCGATTTTTCATTTTTTTGACAGGTAAGTCACACCCTCATGGAACATCAGCTGATAAAGACGGGTCTCAAGACACCATCATGCGACACTCTGAAGAAGGCGAAAGACTCGCCGAAACATGTCAGGTAAAAAATTTTACCGAAAACATAATTGTCTGCTTTTAATGAATCTGTCAAATATCAATAATAAGAAGACAAAATGAACCTAATACAAATAAATGAATGCTTAATAACTCCCCTGCACATGCTCCTAAAAATCCAAACATTCACCTGTAAATAAAATGTCCCGACCTGAAGACATCTTAATGTTATTATTTTGTTATACACACAGCGCCGCCAAGTGGAATCAAAAATTTGTTTTTATTTTAATTTTCACGTACTGCACGGTGCCCTTTTGACGAATCCGACTGAAAATTAGTCAGAAAAGACTCAAGACAATGATCTTACTCTCTGCCGAGTTTTGTGACGTTTTGGCAAAAGGCGTGGCAATTACGGTGCTGAAAAGTCCGATTGTACTTTGTGGCAACAAAAGCTCCGGCAACATGACTCAGATGATCCTATCTTCTCGAAGTTGTACACATTTGAGGATACTTCAGCCCTGAAGACATCTACCAACTTATTTTTCATCGTAGTAGTAGCGCCACCAACTGGTAAAAGCTAATACAAGTTATTTTCTTGGATGTTTTTCTCCGTGCAACTCAACAAGGTCGCCCTCATATATGCTCGGAGGACTGTTTCGGCCATGAGGATGTCACAATACGAAATTCATCCTTTTTCGTGAAAAGTTGTGGGAGTGGCATTGCACTTTTTGGCAATAAAACAACGCTGATTATGAGGTTCTAAATATGAACGACAACTCGTGAAACTTGACACACACATCAGGCAGAGCAAATTTATCAATATTTTATACGTTAGTTGTGCAGCTTTTTTGAAATGGCTCGCCATGGCCCTCGAGAAATGTTCAAAAAAGCAGCCCTGGTTGAGTGTTTCACCTCGCTTTTTGTAAATTTTATGGAGTACAGTGAACCCTCGGTTATCGCGGTTAATGGGGACCGAGACCACCCGCGGAAACTGAAAATCCGCGAAGTAGCGGCGCACCTTCAAAAATGCTTAAAAGAAAATACAATATATATATAATAAATATATATATATATATATATATATATATGTATATATATATATATATATATGTATATATATATATATATATATGTATATATATATACGGGGAGAGAGAGAGAGAGAGAGAGTGAAATTCATGTTATAACAAAAAAAACAAATTATTATTAAAACGTATTATTTTTTTATTCCCCAGCCATTCTTTTTGTATTTATTTAATTACTCCGACTTTTACCTGCTGGTACGCCGTCCGGTGTTCCCTGTGAAATGAAAGGTGGCATTCTTTATTTATTTATTTATTTATTCATTTATTCATTCATAACTGACAGCTTCGCGCTCCGTTCGTGCCCGGGCGGAAGAGGTGTTCCAATTCGGCTTAACTGTGACACACGCCCGCCCTCCTCCCCCGGAGCTTCCATTCGGTTAAACTTAGGGGCCGCTTGGCACCGCCCGTGCCCGGGGAAGGTGCTCCTCTTCGGCTTACTGTGACGCGAGCATGCCCGCCTCCTCCGGAGCTTCAATTCGGTTAAACTTAGGGGCCGCTTGGAACCGCCCGTGCCCGGCGAAGGTGCTCCTCTTCGGCTTACTGTGACGCGAGCATGCCCTCCTCCTCCAGAGCTTCCATTCGGTTAAACTTAGGGGCCGCTTGGCACCGCCCGTGCCCGGGGACGGTGCTCCTCTACGGCTTAACTGCCACGCACGCCGGCCGGAGCCCTGGTACGGTCCGAACCGCGCGAAACGTCGCCACCGATCGTGTCCGGGGGAACGTGCTCTTCTTCGTCCACTCTCCTCTTCGCCCACGCTCTTCTTCGGCGCACGCCGGCCGTCTAACCGCTCCAGCGCCCGTCGTGCCGCTCGGCGAAACTACAATGCCCCCGAATATTTTTTAGACCCGCGAAGAACTGAACCCGCGAAAGGTGAACCGCGAAGTAGCGAGGGTTCACTGTATGTATAAGACCAAGACCTACAAAAAAGTCTCTTGGAGCAATGAGCTAGGTTTTACAGGAAGTCGGCCATTTTGAATTTACTTAAAAGGGGCGGGTCACCACAATGGACTTTGTGTAGAAATTATTATTGGGGCCCGAGCAGCGACCGCGGCGAGGTCCCTATTGTTTATGTAGAAATTATTATTAGGGCCCGAGCAGCAACCGCTACGAGGTCCCCATTGTTTTTGTGGAAATTATTATTATTATTATTATTAGGGCCCGAGCAGTGACCGCTGCGAGGTCCCTATCGTTTTTCTAGAAATTGTTATTAGGGCCCGAGCTGCGACGGCTGCGAAGTCCCTAATGTTTTTGTAGAAAATATTATTACTTTTATTATTATTATTATTATTATTATTAGGGCCTGAGCAGCGACCGCTGCGAAGTCGCTATTGTTTTTGTTGAAATTATTATTATTATTATTTTTCCGATTGTTCGATCGCATTTTTGACCCCCGAAACATGCACAAAAACTCACCAAACTTGGCAGTCTCATCGGGCATGGCGAAAAATTTGATATTTTAACGTCTAATATGAACAGGAAGTGAGTTATGAATTTTTGAAAGTCCGACTTTTGCCCTTTTTTGCATGTTTACAGGGGTCATTCTTTTGCACCCTGATCCTAAAGGCTTCATCTGATTGCCTTAAAATTCTGTCTGTAGCATCTTAAGACCTGGGACAAACACTGGGGCTAAAATCTTTTGTTTCCGAAATACTATATGACGGGGGCGGGGCTTCAAAGTTTTCACTTAAGATTTCCTTCGCCGCAATGGACAAAATGCTTAATAACTCTCATGCACATGCTGCTAAAAATCCAAAACTTCACATGTACATAAAGAGTCGGTACCTGAAGACATCTATATGTTTATATTCTGTTATACACCTTGCGCCAATCAATATCATTTTTTACATTTTGACGTACTGCACGGTGCCCTTTTAACGAATCCGATTGAAAATTGGCTAGAAAAGACTCAAGACATTGATCTTACGCTATCCCTATTTTTGTGACTTTCCTTCGAAGGGCGTGGCTATTGCGGTGCCGCAGAGTCTGATTATTCTCCGTGGCAACAAAAGTTCCTGCAAAATGATTCAGATGATCCATCTTCTCGAAATTTTTCACATTTGAGGATATTCAGGCCCTGAAGACGGCTGCCAACTTATTTTTGATCGCAGTGGTAGCGCCACCAACTGGTTAAAACAAATACAAATTATTTTCGTTGATGTTTTTCTCCGGGCAGGTTCACAAAATCTACCTTATATTTGCTCGGATGAGTGTTTAGGCCTTGAGGATGTCACAATACAAAAGTCTTTCGCCTTCTTCAGAGTGTCACATGATGGTGTATTGTGACCCGTCTTTATCAGCTGATGTTCAATGAGGGCGTGACTTACCTGTCACAAGAATGAAGGCAAGTCACACCCCCCGCTGTCCGTTCACTCCGCCAAGATGCTGCTCCAGGTGGTCGAGAGGATAAAGGCTCCCTTGTCTCTGTTCATGGTTTTTATGCCTCGCTTGCAGATCTCAATGGCCTCTCTGATCCAGCGCTGTTGTTTGTTCTCTTCAGTGCGGATGACCCTGCCCTTCTCCCGGTCCATGATGTGGTTTTCCCTTTTGCAGTGGTCAGTGATTGCTGATTTGTAATGTTCATGTTGTGCTTATTCTTTTACTGCTCTGATTTTTAATTTTTTTGACAGGTAAGTCACACCCTCATGGAACATCAGCTGATAAAGACGGGTCTCAAGACACCATCATGCGACACTCTGAAGAAGGCGAAAGACTCGCCGAAACATGTCAGGTAAAAAATTTACCTAAAACATAATTGTCTGCTTTTAATGAATCAGTCAAATATCAATAATAAGAAGACAAAATGAACCTAATACAAATAAATGAATGCTTAATAACTCCCCTGCACATGCTCCTAAAAATCCAAACCTTCACCTGTAAATAAAATGTCCCGACCTGAAGACATCTTAATGTTATTATTTTGTTATACACACAGCGCCGCCAAGTGGAATCAAAAATTTGTTTTTATTTTAATTTTCACGTACTGCACGGTGCCCTTTTGACGAATCCGACTGAAAATTAGTCAGAAAAGACTCAAGACAATGATCTTACTCTCTGCCGAATTTGTGACGTTTTGGCAAAAGGCGTGGCTATTACGGTGCTGAAAAGTCCGATTGTACTTTGTGGCAACAAAAGCTCCGGCAACATGACTCAGATGATCCTATCTTCTCGAAGTTGTACACATTTGAGGATACTTCAGCCCTGAAGACATCTACCAACTTATTTTTCATCGTAGTAGTAGCGCCACCAACTGGTAAAAGCTAATACAAGTTATTTTCTTGGATGTTTTTCTCCGTGCAACTCAACAAGGTCGCCCTCATATATGCTCGGAGGACTGTTTCGGCCATGAGGATGTCACAATACGAAATTCATCCTTTTTCGTGAAAAGTTGTGGGAGTGGCATTGCACGGTTCGGCAATAAAACAACGCTGATTATGAGGTTCTAAATATGAACGACAACTCGTGAAACTTGACACACACATCAGGCAGAGCAAATTTATCAATATTTTATACGTTAGTTGTGCAGCTTTTTTGAAATGGCTCGCCATGGCCCTCGAGAAATGTTCAAAAAAGCAGCCCTGGTTGAGTGTTTCACCTCGCTTTTTGTAAATTTTATGGAGTACAGTGAACCCTCGGTTATCGCGGTTAATGGGGACCGAGACCACCCGCAAAAACTGAAAATCCGCGAAGTAGCGGCGCACCTTCAAAAATGCTTAAAAAAATATACAATATATATAATAAATATATAAATATTTATATTTATATATATATATATATATATATACGGGGAGAGAGAGAGAGAGAGAGAGTGAAATTCATGTTATAACAAAAAAACCAAATTATTATTAAAACGTATTATTTTTTTATTCCCCAGCCATTCTTTTTGTATTTATTTAATTACTCCGACTTTAACCTGATGGTACGCCGTCCGGTGTGCCCTGTGAAAAAAAGGTGGCATTCTTTATTTATTTATTCTTTCATAACGGACAGCCTCGCGCTCCGCTCGTGCCCGGGCGGAAGAGGTGCTCCAATTCGGCTTAACTGTGACACACGCCCGACCTCCTCCCCCGGAACTTCCATTCGGTTAAACTTAGGGGCCGCTTGGCACCGCCCGTGCCCGGGGAAGGTGCTCCTCTTCGGCTTACTGTGACGCGAGCATGCCCTCCTCCTCCGGAGCTTCCATTCAGTTAAACGTAGGGGCCGCTTGGAACCGCCCGTGCCCGGGGAAGGTGCTCCTCTTCGGCTTACTGTGACGCGAGCATGCCCTCCTCCTCCGGAGCTTCCATTCGGTTAAACTTAGGGGCCGCTTGGAACCGCCCGTGCCCGGGGAAGGTGCTCCTCTTCGGCTTACTGTGACGCGAGCATGCCCTCCTCCTCCGGAGCTTCCATTTGGTTAAACTTTGGGGTCGCTTGGCACCGCCCGTGCCCGGGGAAGTGTTAAAGAAATTTAAGTTTGTATGTTCATCTGTTAGTTTTGTTGTTTAGTTTGTCATCTTAGCAAGTTTCAAACTATAACTAATCTTACAGGCCCCCTTTGTTGCACATGCATTCGTATCTTTCTGGCCTCTAATTAAACTTTCGACAGCTACGGGTGCCAGGTACGGCCTCATCGCGAATGTGACTCCCCAACGCCAGAACCCTTTTCTGTAAACACCTCCCTTGGGGTGTTGATGACCCCTTTAACCCTTCGTAGATAATGTTGGGGCCCGAGGCCTCTTAAGGCTGTAACTTATGCATTTAGGGAGGTCCAACACAAGGCTTGGTATTTCTAAAGCAACAATATCGTCATGGCCATAAAATAAGTTCAACATGTTAAGCCTTGTGAAAATACACTACACAGGTCAAATGAAGTTCAGAGTGAACATGCTCCCTTTTGCTGTTAGAATAAGCAGAAGTATGAACAAAAGGTGTCTTGTAAGCTGAAACCGTTAGAATAGGCAGGAAGAGGGTGGGCAAGTGGGATGGAGTCAAATGTCAAGTTTTCCATTCTGTATGTATTGCATATTCAAATTGCTTATGCTGATGCAAATAAAAACCATGTGTGCAGTCGAACACGCTGGCTTCGCCTCGGAGTTCGAGGGCTGCCCAGCGCGGAAATGACAGACAATCTTGGCTGGTTGATTCATTTGTTCAGGCTTGTTTTGATAGAAACATCCTTAACATTACTTGGTCCTTCGAATGCCGGATGAAAACGTGTGATCTGCGGTGGACGATTGACGACGACTGAAAACGGCGCCATCGTGAAAAGTCCTCTCTTCCAGGAGGCCGGTCCTCGGCCATCCTCCACCGGAGAGAACACAGACTTCATCCATGAACCGCGAGTGTCTCGACCAGCGGAGAGATTGTCACAGGTCAGTGGTTGTATACAACAGATAGTAAAAAACTTTTTGGGGTTTTTGAAGGATAGTAGGGTTTCAGGGAGTTCCTTTACCCGAAGAGATAGTACATCTTAGCTTAGCTATTTTCTGGAAGAAATACAGATTTAACTTTGCTATTTTGGAAGACTTGTTGGAAGACTCGGACAGTACAGAATTAACTGTTGTTTATTCTGGAAGGCAGATTAAGGCATTCCTTGTCTGGTAGAGAGTACAAGTGTAGTTGATTATATCTGCTCGGATAGTACAGAATTAACTGTTGTTTTTTCTGGAAGACAGATTTAGGGGTCCTTATTTCTGGTAGAGTACAGATGTAATTATTACTATATTTGGAAGTGATAGTACAACGTTTGTTATTTATAGAAGACGAAAATAGTTTATCTATTTTCACAGACACAGAACTGATCAATCTGTGAGTGTGTATGTGTATTGTATGAATGTCCAACGTTTGAGAAATCTAAAACTGACCGAGGGTTGTGAGTAAAAACACCCAGGAATACCCGCTCCAAATTGGGAGTAGAAGCTTGGTATTCAACCCAAAGTCAGGCAATTTGAATTTTTCTCAACACTGAGGAACCATAACTAGACACCATAACAATTAAGACTGTCAGAAATGGCGGCAGAATTGATGAAGGAAGTTAACTGTCAACTTTCCGAATTTGAAATAAAGGAAAAATGTAGGTTAGTTGAAATTGAAAAATATTGATTAGCTTCTCGTTTGTAGCTGTTCAATGTTGAGAACTGTGTGTGTTGTTTTGTGGGCCCGTGTATATGTCTGAGTCTGACTATGTGTGTGTGTGAGAACAAAGAAGAGAAAGGGTGGGGGTTGAGTCAGTGAGCTGGAGTGTGTGCGATTGGGGATTACTAATACCACTTGGTATTTTATCCCATGTAATACAGTAGGATTATAAACAGCAGACTGTTGTGGATGTAATAGACAAGAAATCTCCACCTGAAAAAGTTGAAGTGAGAATTGCCACAACAGGAAAATTGAGTTGCTGTCCTACTGATGAGAAACCAGTTTTTAGAACACCCTAGGTGTTGACAAACTGGTCCAATTTTCTAAAATTGGGGTATTGGGTAGTATAGTAAAGTCCAGGGAAACTTTGCAGTGTAGAGATTGGAAGTTAATAAGAAAAGAAAAGGAATGTGTAAAGAAAGAAAAAGAATGTGTAGAAAAGGGAAAGGAACAATTAATGTTCCATAGAAAGGATTGATGAAGTCCAAATGATAGGGCAAGTGAGAAAGGTGTCATAGGCAGATTTGCAAGTGGAAAACTGTATAGAGTAACAGAATTAGAACCTATGTGGTTGAGGGATGTAAGACACTGAGTTGGTTGCATGAATTGAAAGAGAGAAGTAGGTGTTATGAAAGATGGAATGAAGGTTTTGAAAGTGAACATGAGGAATCTTTGCAAAAGCATAGGTGTTTCCTGATTTTGAATTTTAAGTGGTGTCAAACCTGAGGTGCGGGGGCAGAATTTGGTTCTCTAACTGAGAGGCAAGGTAGGTTGAGAAGGAAAAGCGTAAGTGAAATAGGATGAGCGGAAAGTTAAGAGGGGGTTGGAGATGACTGAGAGGTAAAGTAGGTTGGGCAGATGCCAGAAGGAAAGCGTAAGTGAATTGGAACGAGCGGAAAGTTTAGGGGGAAGGAGCTGTTGCCATTGGCTTGAGATTGCCTGCTCGTAAATTGGCAGGGAGGAGTGGCCAGTAAACTGGAGCCTTTGGTAGGGGGCGTAACCCCTGGCAGCTTGGTTGCCTGGGGACCGCGTGATTGGCGTATGAACAGTGAGGCCCCCCCCCTCCCTTCTTTTTCTGCTGTGAGCGTCTAGGATAGGCTTGCACACGAGGGCGGCCAAGGAGAAGACGAGTAATTTACATAATGAATGAAGGGTTTGAGAACTTGTTTTAAGGAAGTGTACGATTGGGAAAATGAATGACTAGGCCGGGACCCCAGTGGGGCTTCGGACTGCGAGTTGATGTCCAAACCTCTGGATTCCCCCTCTGACAGTGACAACAGTGAGGACATTGAGGAAGATATTAAACATATGTTTGACCTCGAGAATTACTTAATGCGTCATCAAACTGAACCGATGAGATGCAGCTGTTAAAAAAGGAAGTCACATATTTAGGCCGCATTTTGACTGAAAAGGGGCGCATTTTTGGTGACAAGCAAAAAGAAGGCGTTGCCCGAGCCCTAAAACCAATAACAAAGAAGTAAATGATGTCCCTTATAGGTGTACGCAATTATTGCCAGGCATGGATTGCAAAGTACTTAGAAATCACACGACTATTGCTGGACATCATTTATGACAAGCCAATGACATTTGAGGAAAAAAAAAATGTTTGAACACTTGAGGTTGACAAGCTTTTGAACTTGTCAAGTGTGAACTCATTGATTAAGATGTATTAGCACTACCAAATTACTATGAGCCATTTGAGCAAACAGTGACTGCAAAAAATGGTTTCATGACCTTGTGTGGCTGCAGACGCGCAGGGCTCATGAAATCACTTGCATATTAGTCACAACAATTGGATCAAGCAGCCTTCACCCACCACATTCACATTGCACGGCGACCTAATTGTCACATTACACTGATAAGGTGCGCTCAGCCCAGCGTCACTTTTTCCCGCACCAGTAGAAGGCACACCACACGACTGTGGAAGCCGAGTCCAAATTACCACCAAACAGCGACCTGACCTCTTGGACACCTTTCTCCCGACTGGAGAGACAGTTTTTTGACGGCCGCAAAGGGGTGGGAATTTTTTTTTGAACAAAGCATTTTGTTTCAAGGGATATTAAAATCTGTATGTGCAGGACAAGCAGCAGAAACTTCTGTGCTGATCCAGAATTGTAAGATGTTTTCTAAAAAACATTTTACAATTTGGACTGACTGCCAAGATATATGTTTATGTGTTCTGTCGACATTGGGCAAACGGCGTTTTAAAAAATCACAAAAGATGAAAGAAAAGTTGTGCATAAAGCACGTCTAAATAAGTATTTGTAAATGCAAAATTTTCTGAACAGAAAATGAAACGATTACAATTGAATACTGCCTCGCAGACAATGCAGCAAGGGGTAATGCACACACACACACACACACACACGCAGCAAATCAACTTGACAATTTGATCTCACGCCAGGGAAAAATACACCACTAATTGAATGCACACATTGGGAGAAAAAAGGTGCAAACATTGCTGAGGAGTAGAGGAGTAACATGAGTGACACATGTGTGTCAACAGGGGGAAGTATGATATGAAATTGTTCCCACATATAGACTTTTCAACAAAAAACTTTTTTTTAGACAAAGTGTTAGTTGTTTGGGTTGCAATATTGTTTGGTTATAATTAATGTGTTTTCAAAATGGATTACGTTGTTTCCAACAACACATGATGATGTTAAAACAGTTGGAAAAAGTGTTGTGTAATCGAATTATCCTGACATTTGGAATTTCAAGAGTGATTTAAAGTGAAAATGATGCATTTTGTGAATAATGTTTGTAACAAGTGGGACAGTTGTTGCAAAATTGACTCAAAGCGTCATTTTGCATACAGTCTGCAGGACGTGTGGAACGCACGAATGGAACTGACTTATCAAGACAAAGAAAAAAAAAAGAGACAATGGCCAGACTGTGTTTCAATCACAGCAATGAGGATAGTGCCAGCCGAAGGAAGGACACTATCCCCTTTTTATCCTATATGGCCTCACACATAGACTCTCAGGTTCATCAGAACCACCAGCGACTGGCACATCTGTCCCAGTCCACATGAAAGACATGTTTGACCACAATTACTGGCCAGTGTGTTTTGATCCACAGATAAACCACGTCCATGTGGGAGACCAACTCTTCCTCAAGGTGCTGAAACGACCTCGTTGGGACAGTGAACGCTGGGACGGCCCTCATCAGGTGATTGCAGTGACCCCGACGGCAGCAAAGGTCGAGGGGCGTGGCGGCTGGAACCATCAGTCGCAGTGCAAGCTTCTCCGGTCCCTGCTGAAGGCTGAGCGACGCAAGTCCCTTGGAGAGGATCTCCACCACGTACACTCCAATGTACCAACAAAAGACCACAGTTGGAAAGAGGGTTTTCCGTGGCAAACACACCCCTCTCGGAAGGATGGAGCAAGCCGCCGAACAGCAACTGGGCACTGCCCTGTCGACCAGATGCATCATCTACTTCCTTGCAGGGCTGTGCCTGGTCAGCGCACAACCTCGAGACCAGGACAACGTCAAACGCAGACGAGTTGCACAGGCGCAGACTGCTGACTACACGCACATCAAATAAAACCTGCAGCCTCTGAAAAAACGCTCAAGGTCACTGATTCATGTAACTTGCATCACAGAAAAGAGTTGCAGTTGTGAATGTTTGATGTTCCGGGTTTATTTTGTACATACATGTATTGGACCAAAAACTGCATTAGCTTTGCTTTATTATCTTTTAATTGTTATTATTTTTTTGGGCTTCTCGTTCGGGGCATGGGTTTCTACCCTTTTCTCCAAGAATTTTTGAGTTTTTGGGTAGTTTTTCTCCCCCCTCAAGCGACAGCCTTTGATGATGAGATTTGAAACTTGATAAACAGGAGGGATATGTTAAAGAAATTTAAGTTTGTATGTTCATCTGTTAGTTTTGTTGTTTAGTTTGTCATCTTAGCAAGTTTCAAACTATAACTAATCTTACAGGCCCCCTTTGTTGCACATGCATTCGTATCTTTCTGGCCTCTAATTAAACTTTCGACAGCTACGGGTGCCAGGTACGGCCTCCTCGCGAATGTGACTCCCCAACGCCAGAACCCTTTTCTGTAAACACCTCCCTTGGGGTGTTGATGACCTCTTTAACCCTTCGTAGATAATGTTGGGGCCCGAGGCCTCTTAAGGCTGTAACTTCTGCATTTAGGGAGGTCCAACACAAGGCTTGGTATTTCTAAAGCAACAATATCGTCATGGCCATAAAATAAGTTCAACACGTTAAGCCTTGTGAAAATACACTACACAGGTCAAATGAAGTTCAGAGTGAACTTTTGCTGTTAGAATAAGCAGAAGTATGAACAAAAGGTGTCTTGTAAGCTGAAACCGTTAGAATAGGCAGGAAGAGGGTGGGCAAGTGGGATGGAGTCAAATGTCAAGTTTTCCATTCTGTATGTATTGCATATTCAAATTGCTTATGCTGATGCAAATAAAAACCATGTGTGCAGTCGAACACGCTGGCTTCGCCTCGGAGTTCGAGGGCTGCCCCGCGCGTAAATGACAGACAATCTTGGCTGGTTGATTCATTTGTTCAGGCTTGTTTTGATAGAAACATCCTTAACAGGAAGGTGCTCCTCTACGGCTTAACTGCCACGCACGCCGGCCGGAGCTCTGGTACGGTCCGAACCGCGCGAAACGTCGCCTCCGATCGTGCCCGGGGGAACGTGCTCTTCTTCGTCCACTCTCCTCTTCGCCCACGCTCTTCTTCGGCGCACGCCGGCCGTCTAACCGCTCCAGCGCCCTGTCGTGCCGCTCGGCGAAACTACAATGCCCCCGAATATTTTTTAGACCCGCGAAGCACTGAACCCACGAAAGGTGAACCGCGAAGTAGCGAGGGTTCACTGTATGTATAAGACCAAGACCTACAAAAAAGTCTCTTGGAGCAATGAGCTAGGTTTTACAGGAAGTCGGCCACTTTGAATTTACTTAAAAGGGGGCGGGTCACCACAATGGACTTTGTGTAGAAATTATTATTGGGGCCCGAGCAGCGACCGCGGCAAGGTCCCTATTGTTTTTGTAGAAATTATTATTAGGGCCCGAGCAGCGACCGCTACGAGGTCCCCATTGTTTTTGTCGAAATCATTATTATTTTTATTATTATTATTAGGGCCCGAGCAGTGGCCGCTGCGATGTCCCTATTGTTTTTCTAGAAATTGTTATTAGGGCCCGAGCTGCGACGGCGGCGAGGTCCCTATTGTTTTTGTAGAAATTATTATTAGGGCCCGAGCAGCGACCGCTACGAGGTCCCCATTAACCGCGATAACCGAGGGTTCACTGTATTACTCTTACTCGATCTTGGCGCCGCTTTTGACACTTGATCATAACATATTATTAAAACGCCTTGAAACTTGTGTTGGCATTTCAGGTTCAGCGCTTTCTTGGATTAATTCGTATCTGTCGGAGACGACGCACCGTGTAATTTATGGCAATGCGTCTTCTGATCTTTGTAAGATCACACGCGGAGTTCCGCAGGGATTGGTACTAGATGCTACCGCTTGGTGATATTATACGGAAATATCACATTAGTTTTCATTGTTATGCTGATGATACGCAATTATACATGCCGTTGGATATAACGAATCCGTGTGATTGCTATAAATTAGAGGCATGCCTTGCCGAAATTAAACTATGAATGTCTTTCAATATTTTGCGTCTTAACTCAGATAAAACCGAGATGCTGATCATTGGACCAGCGCGTCATCTGTACCTTTTTCAAAGACACCACTATGAGTATCGATAAATTGCCCAAAAGGATTCAACAAAAAATCTCGGTCTTATATTTGACACAACTATGTCGTTTCAAATGCACATTAAAAATATTACTAGAACTGCATTTGTTCATCTGCGTAACATTGCTAAAATTCGCCCAATTCTATCAACTTGTGATGCAAAAATCTTAATCCATGCGTTTGTTACGTCTCGCCTCGACTATTGTAACGTTTTGCTCTCGGGTCTCCCCATGTCTAGTATTAAAAGTTAGTTCAAAATGCAGCAGCTAGACTCTTGACTAGAACGAGAAAGTTTGATCATATTACCCCGATACTTGCCAATTTGAATTGGCTTCCGGTCCACTTGAGATGTGATTTTAAAGTTCTGCTACTTGCCTATAAAATATTGCATGGCTTAGCACCTTCCTATCTCGTTGACCTCGTGGTACCATATGTTCCGTCCCGAAACCTTCGCTCACAAAATGCTGGTCTTTTAGTGATCCCGCGAGCCAAAAAGAAGTCCACAGGTTCTAGAGCGTTCTCTATTCGGGCACCAATGCTTTGGAATGTACTACCCTCAGGTATTAGAGGCGCCACCTCAGTAGAAATGTTCAAAACACTATTAAAGACGCATTTATACTCTTGTGCATTTAGTTGAACTATTTGTTGGCCTGTTTACTGCCGCTTTTTCTCTTATCTTCTCTTTTCTGCCCCCTTTTCCCCAGCTGGGGGATTAGGTGACGGTGACCCACTAGGAAGTTTAAGGCATTGACAAACTGGGCATGCACCGGTTCCAGTGATGTCGTCTTCCTGCAGCGCGACATTTATTTATATACTTTAGCATCTAATTTAATTATTTGTTGGCCTGTTTACTGCCGCTTCTCCTCTTTTCTGCCCCCTCTTCCCCTGCTTGGGAATTAGGTGATGGTGACCTGCTATGAAGATTACGGCACTGACCAACCGGGGAGGGACCTGCTCTGCCGAAGTCGTCTTCATGCAGCACCTCTTCTGATTTCCCTATATTTCAGCACTTCGTTGAACTACTTGTTGGCCTGTTTACTATTTCTGTTCTTTTTTTTCTGTTCCCAATTCCACAGCTTGGGAATTAGGTGATGGTGATTCACTTGGAAGTGGCTGTTCTGAATTTACCCCAAACTGACTATTTCAAGATCAAAGGCTCAACCTCGGATATGCTGCCATGGCGATTACGGTCCTGGATGAGGACCCACTCCACTAAAGTCATCTTCCTGCAGCACTTCATTTAATTGACTCTCACATTATCTCATCTAACATTGTATAGCATCATTGTATGTGTCAAATGTTGCCCACTTGGCATCCAAAGCAGCCTGGTCATCCTGGAAGGGGGTTTCCCCCCCATCTGTGGTCCCTTCTCAAGTTTTCTCACTTTTCCCCCAATGGGGTTTTGAGTTTTTCCTTGCCCTCCTGGGGGTTAAGATCAGTGGATGTTGATTGTGGTTATGTAAAGCCCTTTGAGACTGTCTGTGATTAAGGGCTATACACATAAAATTGACTTGACTCGACTTGGACCAGAATAGAAGTGGATGAGGGAAAAAGGGAGGGGCGGTGTTGACTGATATTGTGCAGATGGAAGTAGGCTGAGGAGTAACATGAGTGACACATGTGTGTCAACAGGGGGAAGTATGATATGAAATTGTTCCCACATATAGACTTTTCAACAAAAAACTTTTTTTTAGACAAAGTGTTAGTTGTTTGGGTTGCAATATTGTTTGGTTATAATTAATGTGTTTTCAAAATGGATTACGTTGTTTCCAACAACACATGATGATGTTAAAACAGTTGGAAAAAGTCTTGTGTAATCGAATTATCCTGACATTTGGAATTTCAAGAGTGATTTAAAGTGAAAATGATGCATTTTGTGAATAATGTTTGTAACAAGTGGGACAGTTGTTGCAAAATTGACTCAAAGCGTCATTTTGCATACAGTCTGCAGGACTTGTGGAACGCACGAATGGAACTGACTTATCAAGACAAAGAAAAAAAAAAGAGACAATGGCCAGACTGTGTTTCAATCACAGCAATGAGGATAGTGCCAGCCGAAGGAAGGACACTATCCCCTTTTTATCCTATATGGCCTCACACATAGACTCTCAGGTTCATCAGAACCACCAGCGACTGGCACATCTGTCCCAGTCCACATGAAAGACATGTTTGACCACAATTACTGGCCAGTGTGTTTTGATCCACAGATAAACCACGTCCATGTGGGAGACCAACTCTTCCTCAAGGTGCTGAAACGACCTCGTTGGGACAGTGAACGCTGGGACGGCCCTCATCAGGTGATTGCAGTGACCCCGACGGCAGCAAAGGTCGAGGGGCGTGGCGGCTGGAACCATCAGTCGCAGTGCAAGCTTCTCCGGTCCCTGCTGAAGGCTGAGCGACGCAAGTCCCTTGGAGAGGATCTCCACCACGTACACTCCAATGTACCAACAAAAGACCACAGTTGGAAAGAGGGTTTTCCGTGGCAAACACACCCCTCTCGGAAGGATGGAGCAAGCCGCCGAACAGCAACTGGGCACTGCCCTGTCGACCAGATGCATCATCTACTTCCTTGCAGGGCTGTGCCTGGTCAGCGCACAACCTCGAGACCAGGACAACGTCAAACGCAGACGAGTTGCACAGGCGCAGACTGCTGACTACACGCACATCAAATAAAACCTGCAGCCTCTGAAAAAACGCTCAAGGTCACTGATTCATGTAACTTGCATCACAGAAAAGAGTTGCAGTTGTGAATGTTTGATGTTCCGGGTTTATTTTGTACATACATGTATTGGACCAAAAACTGCATTAGCTTTGCTTTATTATCTTTTAATTGTTATTATTTTTTTGGGCTTCTCGTTCGGGGCATGGGTTTCTACCCTTTTCTCCAAGAATTTTTGAGTTTTTGG
>NW_028283986.1:0-18762 GCF_059441095.1 Idiotropiscis lumnitzeri
CCATGAGGATGTCATAATACGAAATTTGTCCTTTTTCATGAAAAGTTGTGGGAGTGCCATTGCACTGTTCGGCAATAAAACAAAGCTGATTATGAGGTTCTAAATATGAACAACAACTCGTGAAACTTTACACACACATCAGGCCGAGCAAATTTATCAATATTTTATACGTTAGTTGTGCAGCTTTTTTGAAATGGCTCACCATGGCCCTCGAGAAATGTTAAAAAAAGCAGCCCTGGTTGAGTGTTTCACCTCGCTTTTTGTAAATTTTATGGAGTACAGTGAACCCTCGGTTATCGCGGTTAATGGGGACCGAGACCACCCGCGAAAGCTGAAAATCCGCGAAGTAGCGGCGCACCTTCAAAAATGCTTAAAAAAAATATACAATATATATAATAAATATATATATATATATATATATATATACGGGGGGAGAGAGAGAGAGAGAGAGTGAAATTCATGTTATAACAAAAAAAACAAATTATTATTAAAACTTATTATTTTTTTATTCCCCAACCATTCTTTTTGTATTTATTTAATTACTCCGACTTTTACCTGCTGGTACGCCGTCCGGTGTGCCCTGTGAAATGAAAGGTGGCATTCTTTATTTATTTATTCATTTATTCATTCATAACTGACAGCCTCGCGCTCCGCTCGTGCCCGGCAGAAGAGGTGCTCCAATTCGGCTTAACTGTGACACACGCCCGCCCTCCTCCCCCGGAGCTTCCATTCGGTTAAACTTAGGGGCCGCTTGGCACCGCCCGTGCCCGGGGAAGGTGCTCCTCTTCGGCTTACTGTGACGCAAGCATGCCCTCCTCCTCCGGAGCTTCCATTCGGTTAAACTTAGGGGCCGCTTGGAACCGCCCGTGCCCGGGGAAGGTGCTCCTCTTCGGCTTACTGTGACGCGAGCATGTCCTCCTCCTCCGGAGCTTCCATTCGGTTAAACTCAGGGGCCGCTTGGAACCGCCCGTGCCCGGGGAAGGTGCTCCTCTACGGCTTAACTGCCACGCACGCCGGCCGGAGCTCTGGTACGGTCCGAACCGCGCGAAACGTCGCCACCGATCGTGTCCGGGGGAACGTGCTCTTCTTCGTCCACTCTCCTCTTCGCCCACGCTCTTCTTCGGCGCACGCCGGCCGTCTAACCGCTCCAGCGCCCCGTCGTGCCGCTCGGCGAAACTACAATGCCCCCGAATATTTTTTAGACCCGCGAAGCACTGAACCCGCGAAAGGTGAACCTCGAAGTAGCGAGGGTCCACTGTATGTATAAGACCAAGACCTACAAAAAAGTCTCTTGGAGCAATGAGCTAGGTTTTACAGGAAGTCGGCCATTTTGAATTTACTTAAAAGGGGGCGGGTCTCCACAATGGACTTTGTGTAGAAATTATTATTGGGGCCCGAGCAGCGACCGCGGCGAGGTCCCTATTGTTTTTGTAGAAAATATTATTACTTTTATTATTATTATTATTATTATTATTATTATTAGGGCCTGAGCAGCGACCGCTAAGAAGTCCCTATTGTTTTTGTAGAAATTATTATTATTATTATTTTTCCGATTGTTCGATCGCATTTTTGACCCCCGAAACATGCACAAAAACTCACCAAACTTGGCAGTCTCATCGGGCATGGCGAAAAATTTGATATTTTTTAACGTCTAATATGAACAGGAAGTGAGTTATGAATTTTTGAAAGTCCGACTTTTGCCCTTTTTTGCATGTTTACAGGGGTCATTCTTTTGCACCCTGATCCTAAAGGCTTCATCTGATTGCCTTAAAGTTCTGTCTGGAGCATCTTAAGACCTGGGACAAACACTGGGGCTAAAATTTTTTGTTTCCGAAATACTATATGACGGGGGCGGGGCTTCAAAGTTTTCACTTAAGATTTCCTTCGCCGCAATGGACAAAATGCTTAATAACTCTCCTGCACGTGATGCTAAAAATCCAAAACTTCACATGTACATAAAGAGTCGGTACCTGAAGACATCTATATGTTTATATTCAGTTATACACCTTGCGCCAATCAATATAAATCTTTACATTTTGACGTACTGCACGGTGCCCTTTTAACGAATCCGACTGAAAATTGGCTAGAAAAGACTCAAGACATTGATCTTACTCTATCCCTATTTTTATGACTTTCCTTCAAAGGGCGTGGCTATTACGGTGCCGCAGAGTCTGATTATTCTCCGTGGCAACAAAAGTTCCTGCAACATGACTCAGATGATCCTATCTTCTCGAAGTTGTACACATTTGAGGATACTTCAGCCCTGAAGACATCTACCAACTTATTTTACATCGTAGTAGTAGCGCCACCAACTGGTAAAAGCTAATACAAGTTATTTTCTTGGATGTTTTTCTCCGTGCAACTCAACAAGGTCGCCCTCATATATGCTCGGATGACTGTTTCGGCCATGAGGATGTCACAATACGAAATTCGTGTTTTTTCGTGAAAAGTTGTGGAGTGGCATTGCACTGTTCGGCAATAAAACAAAGCTGATTATGAGGTTCTAAATATGAACGACAACTCGTAAAACTTTACACACACATCAGGCCGAGCAAATTTATCAATATTTTATACGTTAGTTGTGCAGCTTTTTTGAAATGGCTCGCCATGGCCCTCGAGAAATGTTAAAAAAAAGCAGCTCTGGTTGAGTGTTTCACCTCGCTTTTTGTAAATTTTATGGAGTACAGTGAACCCTCGGTTATCGCGGTTAATGGGGACCGAGACCACCCGCGAAAACTGAAAATCCGCGAAGTAGCGGCGCACCTTCAAAAATGCAAAAAAAAAATATACAATATATATAATAAATATATAAATATATATATATATATATATATATATATATATATATATATATATATATATATATATATATATATATATATACGGGGGGAGAGAGAGAGAGAGAGTGAAATTCATGTTATAACAAAAAAACCAAATTATTATTAAAACGTATTATTTTTTTATTCCCCAGCCATTCTTTTTGTATTTATTTAATTACTCCGACTTTTACCTGCTGGTACGCCGTCCGGTGTGCCCTGTGAAATGAAAGGTGGCATTCTTTATTTATTTATTCATTTATTCATTCATAACTGACAGCCTCGCGCTCCGCTCGTGCCCGGGCAGAAGAGGTGCTCCATTTTGGCTTAACTGTGACACACGCCCGCCCTCCTCCCCCGGAGCTTCCATTCGGTTAAACTTAGGGGCCGCTTGGCACCGCCCGTGCCCGGGGAAGGTGCTCCTCTTCGGCTTACTGTGACGCGAGCATGCCCTCCTCCTGCGGAGCTTCCATTCGGTTAAACTTAGGGGCCGCTTGGAACCGCCCGTGCCCGGGGAAGGTGCTCCTCTTCGGCTTACTGTGACGCGAGCATGCCCTCCTCCTCCGGAGCTTCCATTCGGTTAAACTTAGGGGCCGCTTGGCACCGCCCGTGCCCGGGGAAGGTGCTCCTCTACGGCTTAACTGCCACGCACGCCGGCCGGAGCTCTGGTACGGTCCGAACCGCGCGAAACGTCGCCACCGATCGTGTCCGGGGGAACGTGCTCTTCTTCGTCCACTCTCCTCTTCGCCCACGCTCTTCTTCGGCGCACGCCGGCCGTCTAACCGCTCCAGCGCCCCGTCGTGCCGCTCGGCGAAACTACAATGCCCCCGAATATTTTTTATACCCGCGAAGCACTGAACCCGCGAAAGGTGAACCGCGAAGTAGCGAGGGTTCACTGTATGTATAAGACCAAGACCTACAAAAAAGTCTCTTGGAGCAATGAGCTAGGTTTTACAGGAAGTCGGCCATTTTGAATTTACTTAAAAGGGGGCGGGTCACCACAATGGACTTTGTGTAGAAATTATTATTGGGGCCCGAGCAGCGACCGCGGCGAGGTCTCTATTGTTTTTGTAGAAAATATTATTACTTTTATTATTATTATTATTATTATTATTAGGGCCTGAGCAGCGACCGCTGCGAAGTCCCTATTGTTTTTGTAGAAATTATTATTATTATTATTTTTCCGATTGTTCGATCGCATTTTTGACCCCCGAAACATGCACAAAAACTCACCAAACTTGGCAGTCTCATCGGGCATGGCGAAAAATTTGATATTTTAACGTCTAATATGAACAGGAAGTGAGTTATGAATTTTTGAAAGTCCGACTTTTGCCCTTTTTTGCATGTTTACAGGGGTCATTCTTTTGCACCCTGATCCTAAAGGCTTCATCTGATTGCCTTAAAATTCTGTCTGTAGCATCTGAAGACCTGGGACAAACACTGGGGCTAAAATTTTTTGTTTCCGAAATACTATATGACGGGGCGGGGCTTCAAAGTTTTCACTTAAGATTTCCTTCGCCGCAATGGACAAAATGCTTAATAACTCTCCTGCACATGCTGCTAAAAATCCAAAACTTCACATGTACATAAAGAGTCTGTACCTGAAGACATCTATATGTTTATATTCAGTTATACACCTTGCGCCAATCAATATCATTTTTTACATTTTGACGTACTGCACGGTGCCCTTTTAACGAATCTGATTGAAAATTGGCTAGAAAAGACTCAAGACATTGATCTTACTCTATCCCTATTTTTGTGACTTTCCTTCGAAGGGCGTGGCTATTACGGTGCCGCAGAGTCTGATTATTCTCCGTGGCAACAAAAGTTCCTGCAAAATGATTCAGATGATCCATCTTCTCGAAATTTTTCACATTTGAGGATATTCAGGCCCTGAAGACGGCTGCCAACTTATTTTTGATCGCAGTGGTAGCGCCACCAACTGGTTAAAACAAATACAAATTATTTTCGTTGATGTTTTTCTCCGGGCAGGTTAACAAAATCTACCTTATATTTGCTCGGATGAGTGTTTAGGCCTTGAGCATGTCACAATACGAAAGTCTTTCGCCTTCTTCAGAGTGTCACATGATGGTGCCTTGTGACCCGTCTTTATCAGATGATGTTCCATGAGGGCGTGACTTACCTGTCACAAGAATGAAGGCAAGTCACGCCCCCCGCTGTCCGTTCACTCCGCCAAGATGCTGGTCCAGGTGGTAGAGAGGATGAAGGCTCCCTTGTCTCTGTTCATGGTTTTTATGCCTCGCTTGCAGATCTCAATGGCCTCTCTGATCCAGCGCTGTTGTTTGTTCTCTTCTGTGCGGATGACCCTGCCCTTCTCCCGGTCCATGATGTGGTTTTCCCTTTTGCAGTGGTCAGTGATTGCTGATTTGTAATGTTCATGTTGTGCTTGTTCTTTTACTGCTCTGATTTTTTTCATTTTTTTGACAGGTAAGTCACACCCTCATGGAACATCAGCTCAAGACACCATCATGCGACACTCTGAAGAAGGCGAAAGACTCGCCGAAACATGTCAGTGAAAAAATTAACCTAAAACATAATTGTCTGCTTTTAATGAATCAGTCAAATATCAATAATAAGAAGACAAAATGAACCTAATACAAATAAATGAATGCTTAATAACTCCCCTGCACATGCTCCTAAAAATCCAAACCTTCACCTGTAAATAAAACGTCCCGACCTGAAGACATCTTAATGTTATTATTTTGTTATACACACAGTGCCGCCAAGTGGAATCAAAAATTTGTTTTTATTTTAATTTTCACGTACTGCACGGTGCCCTTTTGACGAATCCGACTGAAAATTAGTCAGAAAAGACTCAAGACAATGATCTTACTCTCTGCCGAATTTTGTGACGTTTTGGCAAAAGGCGTGGCTATTACGGTGCTGAAAAGTCCGATTGTACTCTGTGGCAACAAAAGCTCCGGCAACATGACTCAGATGATCCTATCTTCTCGAAGTTGTACACATTTGAGGATACTTCAGCCCTGAAGACATCTACCGACTTATTTTTCATCGTAGTAGTAGCGCCACCAACTGGTAAAAGCTAATACAAGTTATTTTCTTGGATGTTTTTCTCCGTGCAACTCAACAAGGTTGCCCTCATATATGCTCGGATGACTGTTTCGGCCATGAGGATGTCACAATACGAAATTTGTCCTTTTTCGTGAAAAGTTTTGGGAGTGGCATTGCACTGTTCGGCAATAAAACAACGCTGATTATGAGGTTCTAAATATGAACGACAACTCGTGAAACTTAACACACACATCAGGCCGAGCAAATTTATCAATATTTTATACGTTAGTTGTGCAGCTTTTTTTAAATGGCTCGCCATGGCCCTCGAGAAATGTTAAAAAAAAAGCAGCCCTGATTGAGTGTTTCACCTCGCTTTTTGTAAATTTTATGGAGTACAGTGAACCCTCGGTTATCGCGGTTAATGGGGACCGAGACCACCCGCGAAAACTGAAAATCCGCGAAGTAGCGGCGCACCTTCAAAAATGCTTAAAAAAAATATACAATGTATATAATAAATATATATATATATATATATATATACGGGGAGAGAGAGAGTGAAATTCATTTTATAACAAAAAAACCAAATTATTATTAAAACGTATTATTTTTTTATTCCCCAGCCATTCTTTTTGTATTTATTTAATTACTCCGACTTTTACCTGCTGGTACGCCGTCCGGTGTGCCCTGTGAAATAAAAGGTGGCATTCTTTATTTATTTATTCATTTATTCATTCATAACTGACAGCCTCGCGCTCCGCTCGTGCCCGGGCAGAAGAGGTGCTCCAATTCGGCTTAACTGTGACACACGCCCGCCCTCCTCCCCCGGAGCTTCCATTCGGTTAAACTTAGGGGCCGCTTGGCACCGCCGTGCCCGGGGAAGGTGCTACTCTTCGGCTTACTGTGACGCGAGCATGCCCTCCTCCTCCGGAGCTTCCATTCGGTTAAACTTAGGGGCCGCTTGGAACCGCCCGTGCCCGGGGAAGGTGCTCCTCTTCGGCTTACTGTGACGCGAGCATGCCCGCCTCCTCCGGAGCTTCCATTCGGTTAAACTCAGGGGCCGCTTGGAACCGCCCGTGCCCGGGGAAGGTGCTCCTCTTCGGCTTACTGTGACGCGAACATGCCCTCCTCCTCCGGAGCTTCCATTCGGTTAAACTTAGGGGCCGCTTGGCACCGCCCGTGCCCGGGGAAGGTGCTCCTCTATGGCTTAACTGCCACGCACGCCGGCCGGAGCTCTGGTACGGTCCGAACCGCGCGAAACGTCGCCACCGATCGTGTCCGGGGGAACGTGCTCTTCTTCGTCCACTCTCCTCTTCGCCCACGCTCTTCTTCGGCGCACGCCGGCCGTCTAACCGCTCCAGCGCCCCGTCGTGCCGCTCGGCGAAACTACAATGCCCCCGAATATTTTTTATACCCGCGAAGCACTGAACCCGCGAAAGGTGAACCGCGAAGTAGCGAGGGTTCACTGTATGTATAAGACCAAGACCTACAAAAAAGTCTCTTGGAGCAATGAGCTAGGTTTTACAGGAAGTCGGCCATTTTGAATTTACTTAAAAGGGGGCGGGTCACCACAATGGACTTTGTGTAGAAATTATTATTGGGGCCCGAGCAGCGACCGCGGCGAGGTCCCTATTGTTTTTGTAGAAAATATTATTACTTTTATTATTATTATTATTATTATTATTAGGGCCTGAGCAGCGACCGCTGCGAAGTCCCTATTGTTTTTGTAGAAATTATTATTATTATTATTTTTCCGATTGTTCGATCGCATTTTTGACCCCCGAAACATGCACAAAAACTCACCAAACTTGGCAGTCTCATCGGGCATGGCGAAAAATTTGATATTTTAACGTCTAATATGAACAGGAAGTGAGTTATGAATTTTTGAAAGTCCGACTTTTGCCCTTTTTTGCATGTTTACAGGGGTCATTCTTTTGCACCCTGATCCTAAAGGCTTCATCTGATTGCCTTAAAATTCTGTCTGTAGCATCTGAAGACCTGGGACAAACACTGGGGCTAAAATTTTTTGTTTCCGAAATACTATATGACGGGGCGGGGCTTCAAAGTTTTCACTTAAGATTTCCTTCGCCGCAATGGACAAAATGCTTAATAACTCTCCTGCACATGCTGCTAAAAATCCAAAACTTCACATGTACATAAAGAGTCTGTACCTGAAGACATCTATATGTTTATATTCAGTTATACACCTTGCGCCAATCAATATCATTTTTTACATTTTGACGTACTGCACGGTGCCCTTTTAACGAATCTGATTGAAAATTGGCTAGAAAAGACTCAAGACATTGATCTTACGCTATCCCTATTTTTGTGACTTTCCTTCGAAGGGCGTGGCTATTACGGTGCCGCAGAGTCTGATTATTCTCCTTGCCAACAAAAGTTCCTGCAAAATGATTCAGATGATCCATCTTCTCGAAATTTTTCACATTTGAGGATATTCAGGCCCTGAAGACGGCTGCCAACTTATTTTTGATCGCAGTGGTAGCGCCACCAACTGGTTAAAACAAATACAAATTATTTTCGTTGATGTTTTTCTCCGGGCAGGTTAACAAAATCTACCTTATATTTGCTCGGATGAGTGTTTAGGCCTTGAGCATGTCACAATACGAAAGTCTTTCGCCTTCTTCAGAGTGTCACATGATGGTGCCTTGTGACCCGTCTTTATCAGATGATGTTCCATGAGGGCGTGACTTACCTGTCACAAGAATGAAGGCAAGTCACGCCCCCCGCTGTCCGTTCACTCCGCCAAGATGCTGGTCCAGGTGGTAGAGAGGATGAAGGCTCCCTTGTCTCTGTTCATGGTTTTTATGCCTCGCTTGCAGATCTCAATGGCCTCTCTGATCCAGCGCTGTTGTTTGTTCTCTTCTGTGCGGATGACCCTGCCCTTCTCCCGGTCCATGATGTGGTTTTCCCTTTTGCAGTGGTCAGTGATTGCTGATTTGTAATGTTCATGTTGTGCTTGTTCTTTTACTGCTCTGATTTTTTTCATTTTTTTGACAGGTAAGTCACACCCTCATGGAACATCAGCTCAAGACACCATCATGCGACACTCTGAAGAAGGCGAAAGACTCGCCGAAACATGTCAGTGAAAAAATTAACCTAAAACATAATTGTCTGCTTTTAATGAATCAGTCAAATATCAATAATAAGAAGACAAAATGAACCTAATACAAATAAATGAATGCTTAATAACTCCCCTGCACATGCTCCTAAAAATCCAAACCTTCACCTGTAAATAAAACGTCCCGACCTGAAGACATCTTAATGTTATTATTTTGTTATACACACAGTGCCGCCAAGTGGAATCAAAAATTTGTTTTTATTTTAATTTTCACGTACTGCACGGTGCCCTTTTGACGAATCCGACTGAAAATTAGTCAGAAAAGACTCAAGACAATGATCTTACTCTCTGCCGAATTTTGTGACGTTTTGGCAAAAGGCGTGGCTATTACGGTGCTGAAAAGTCCGATTGTACTCTGTGGCAACAAAAGCTCCGGCAACATGACTCAGATGATCCTATCTTCTCGAAGTTGTACACATTTGAGGATACTTCAGCCCTGAAGACATCTACCGACTTATTTTTCATCGTAGTAGTAGCGCCACCAACTGGTAAAAGCTAATACAAGTTATTTTCTTGGATGTTTTTCTCCGTGCAACTCAACAAGGTTGCCCTCATATATGCTCGGATGACTGTTTCGGCCATGAGGATGTCACAATACGAAATTTGTCCTTTTTCGTGAAAAGTTTTGGGAGTGGCATTGCACTGTTCGGCAATAAAACAACGCTGATTATGAGGTTCTAAATATGAACGACAACTCGTGAAACTTAACACACACATCAGGCCGAGCAAATTTATCAATATTTTATACGTTAGTTGTGCAGCTTTTTTTAAATGGCTCGCCATGGCCCTCGAGAAATGTTAAAAAAAAAGCAGCCCTGATTGAGTGTTTCACCTCGCTTTTTGTAAATTTTATGGAGTACAGTGAACCCTCGGTTATCGCGGTTAATGGGGACCGAGACCACCCGCGAAAACTGAAAATCCGCGAAGTAGCGGCGCACCTTCAAAAATGCTTAAAAAAAATATACAATGTATATAATAAATATATATATATATATATATATATATACGGGGAGAGAGAGAGTGAAATTCATTTTATAACAAAAAAACCAAATTATTATTAAAACGTATTATTTTTTTATTCCCCAGCCATTCTTTTTGTATTTATTTAATTACTCCGACTTTTACCTGCTGGTACGCCGTCCGGTGTGCCCTGTGAAATGAAAGGTGGCATTCTTTATTTATTTATTCATTTATTCATTCATAACTGACAGCCTCGCGCTCCGCTCGTGCCCGGGCAGAAGAGGTGCTCCAATTCGGCTTAACTGTGACACACGCCCGCCCTCCTCCCCCGGAGCTTCCATTCGGTTAAACTTAGGGGCCGCTTGGCACCGCCGTGCCCGGGGAAGGTGCTACTCTTCGGCTTACTGTGACGCGAGCATGCCCTCCTCCTCCGGAGCTTCCATTCGGTTAAACTTAGGGGCCGCTTGGAACCGCCCGTGCCCGGGGAAGGTGCTCCTCTTCGGCTTACTGTGACGCGAGCATGCCCGCCTCCTCCGGAGCTTCCATTCGGTTAAACTCAGGGGCCGCTTGGAACCGCCCGTGCCCGGGGAAGGTGCTCCTCTTCGGCTTACTGTGACGCGAACATGCCCTCCTCCTCCGGAGCTTCCATTCGGTTAAACTTAGGGGCCGCTTGGCACCGCCCGTGCCCGGGGAAGGTGCTCCTCTATGGCTTAACTGCCACGCACGCCGGCCGGAGCTCTGGTACGGTCCGAACCGCGCGAAACGTCGCCACCGATCGTGTCCGGGGGAACGTGCTCTTCTTCGTCCACTCTCCTCTTCGCCCACGCTCTTCTTCGGCGCACGCCGGCCGTCTAACCGCTCCAGCGCCCCGTCGTGCCGCTCGGCGAAACTACAATGCCCCCGAATATTTTTTAGACCCGCGAAGCACTGAACCCGCGAAAGGTGAACCGCGAAGTAGCGAGGGTTCACTGTATGTATAAGACCAAGACCTACAAAAAAGTCTCTTGGAGCAATGAGCTAGGTTTTACAGGAAGTCGGCCATTTTGAATTTACTTAAAAGGGGGCGGGTCACCACAATGGACTTTGTGTAGAAATTATTATTGGGGCCCGAGCAGCGACCGCGGCGAGGTCCCTATTGTTTTTGTAGAAAATATTATTACTTTTATTATTATTATTATTATTATTAGGGCCTGAGCAGCGACCGCTGCGAAGTCCCTATTGTTTTTGTAGGAATTATTATTATTATTATTTTTCCGATTGTTCGATCGCATTTTTGACCCCCGAAACATGCACAAAAACTCACCAAACTTGGCATTCTCATCGGGCATGGCGAAAAATTTGATATTTTTTAACGTCTAATATGAACAGGAAGTGAGTTATGAATTTTTGAAAGTCCGACTTTTGCCCTTTTTTGCATGTTTACAGGGGTCATTCTTTTGCACCCTGATCCTAAAGGCTTCATCTGATTGCCTTAAAGTTCTGTCTGGAGCATCTTAAGACCTGGGACAAACACTGGGGCTAAAATTTTTTGTTTCCGAAATACTATATGACGGGGGCGGGGCTTCAAAGTTTTCACTTAAGATTTCCTTCGCCGCAATGGACAAAATGCTTAATAACTCTCCTGCACGTGCTGCTAAAAATCCAAAACTTCACATGTACATAAAGAGTCGGTACCTGAAGACATCTATATGTTTATATTCAGTTATACACCTTGCGCCAATCAATATAAATCTTTACATTTTGACGTACTGCACGGTGCCCTTTTAACGAATCCGATTGAAAATTGGCTAGAAAAGACTCAAGACATTGATCTTACTCTATCCCTATTTTTATGACTTTCCTTCAAAGGGCGTGGCTATTACGGTGCCGCAGAGTCTGATTATTCTCCGTGGCAACAAAAGTTCCTGCAAAATGATTCAGATGATCCATCTTCTGGAAATCTTTCACATTTGAGGATATTCAGGCCCTGAAGACGGCTGCCAACTTAATTTTGATCGCAGTGGTAGCGCCACCAACTGGTTAAAACAAATACAAATTATTTTCGTTGATGTTTTTCTCCGGGCAGGTTAACAAAATCTACCTTATATTTGCTCGGATGAGTGTTTAGACCTTGAGGATGTCACAATACGAAAGTCTTTCGCCTTCTTCAGAGTGTCACATGATGGTGTCTTGTGACCCGTCTTTATCAGCTGATGTTCCATGAGGGCGTGACTTACCTGTCACGAGAATGAAGGCAAGTCACGCCCCCCGCTGTCCGTTCACTCCGCCAAGATGCTGGTCCAGGTGGTAGAGAGGATGAAGGCTCCCTTGTCTCTGTTCATGGTTTTTATGCCTCGCTTGCAGATCTCAATGGCCTCTCTGATCCAGCGCTGTTGTTTGTTCTCTTCTGTGCGGATGACCCTGCCCTTCTCCCGGTCCATGATGTGGTTTTCCCTTTTGCAGTGGTCAGTGATTGCTGATTTGTAATGTTCATGTTGTGCTTGTTCTTTTACTGCTCTGATTTTTTCATTTTTTTGACAGGTAAGTCACACCCTCATGGAACATCAGCTCAAGACACCATCATGCGACACTCTGAAGAAGGCGAAAGACTCGCCGAAACATGTCAGGTAAAAAATTAACCTAAAACATAATTGTCTGCTTTTAATGAATCAGTCAAATATCAATAATAAGAAGACAAAATGAACCTAATACAAATAAATGAATGCTTAATAACTCCCCTGCACATGCTCCTAAAAATCCAAACCTTCACCTGTAAATAAAACGTCCCGACCTGAAGACATCTTAATGTTATTATTTTGTTATACACACAGTGCCGCCAAGTGGAATCAAAAATTTGTTTTTATTTTAATTTTCACGTACTGCACGGTGCCCTTTTGACGAATCCGACTGAAAATTAGTCAGAAAAGACTCAAGACAATGATCTTACTCTCTGCCGAATTTTGTGACGTTTTGGCAAAAGGCGTGGCTATTAAGGTGCTGAAAAGTCAAATTGTACTCTGTGGCAACAAAAGCTCCGGCAACATGACTCAGATGATCCTATCTTCTCGAAGTTGTACACATTTGAGGATACTTCAGCCCTGAAGACATCTACCAACTTATTTTACATCGTAGTAGTAGCGCCACCAACTGGTAAAAGCTAATACAAGTTATTTTCTTGGATGTTTTTCTCCGTGCAACTCAACAAGGTCGCCCTCATATATGCTCGGATTACTGTTTCGGCCATGAGGATGTCACAATACGAAATTCGTGATTTTTCGTGAAAAGTTGTGGGAGTGGCATTGCACTGTTCGGCAATAAAACAAAGCTGATTATGAGGTTCTAAATATGAACGACAACTCGTAAAACTTTACACACACATCAGGCCGAGCAAATTTATCAATATTTTATAAGTTAGTTGTGCAGCTTTTTTGAAATGGCTCGCCATGGCCCTCGAGAAATGTTAAAAAAAAGCAGCTCTGGTTGAGTGTTTCACCTCGCTTTTTGTAAATTTTATGGAGTACAGTGAACCCTCGGTTATCGCGGTTAATGGGGACCGAGACCACCCGCGAAAACTGAAAATCCGCGAAGTAGCGGCGCACCTTCAAAAATGCTTAAAAAAAATATACAATATATATAATAAATATATAAATATATATATATATATATATATATATATATATATACGGGGAGAGAGAGAGTGAAATTCATGTTATAACAAAAAAACCAAATTATTATTAAAACGTATTATTTTTTTATTCCCCAGCCATTCTTTTAGTATTTATTTAATTACTCCGACTTTTACCTGCTGGTACGCCGTCCGGTGTGCCCTGTGAAATGAAAGGTAGCATTCTTTATTTATTTATTCATTTATTCATTCATAACTGACAGCCTCGCGCTCCGCTCGTGCCCGGGCAGAAGAGGTGCTCCAATTTGGCTTAACTGTGACACACGCCCGTCCTCCTCCCCCGGAGCTTCCATTCGGTTAAACTTAGGGGCCGCTTGGCACCGCCCGTGCCCGGGGAAGGTGCTCCTCTTCGGCTTACTGTGACGCGAGCATGCCCTCCTCCTCCGGAGCTTCCATTCGGTTAAACTTAGGGGCCGCTTGGAACCGCCCGTGCCCGGGGAAGGTGCTCCTCTTCGGCTTACTGTGACGCGAGCATGCCCTCCTCCTCCGGAGCTTCCATTCGGTTAAACTTAGGGGCCGCTTGGCACCGCCCGTGCCCGGGGAAGGTGCTCCTCTACGGCTTAACTGCCACGCACGCTGGCCGGAGCTCTGGTACGGTCCGAACCGCGCGAAACGTCGCCACCGATCGTGTCCGGGGGAACGTGCTCTTCTTCGTCCACTCTCCTCTTCGCCCACGCTCTTCTTCGGCGCACGCCGGCCGTCTAACCGCTCCAGCGCCCCGTCGTGCCGCTCGGCGAAACTACAATGCCCCCGAATATTTTTTAGACCCGCGAAGCACTGAACCCGCGAAAGGTGAACCGCGAAGTAGCGAGGGTTCACTGTATGTATAAGACCAAGACCTACAAAAAAGTCTCTTGGAGCAATGAGCTAGGTTTTACAGGAAGTCGGCCATTTTGAATTTACTTAAAAGGGGGCGGGTCACCACAATGGACTTTGTGTAGAAATTATCATTGGGGCCCGAGCAGCGACGGCGGCGAGGTCCCTATTGTTTTTGTAGAAATTATTATTAGGGCCTGAGCAGCGACCGCTACGAGGTCCCCATTGTTTTTGTGGAAATTATTATTATTTTTATTATTATTATTATTAGGGCCCGAGCAGTGACCGCTGCGAGGTCCCTATTGTTTTTCTAGAAATTGTTATTAGGGCCCGAGCTGCGACGGCTGCGAGGTCCCTATTGTTTTTGTAGAAAATATTATTACTTTTATTATTATTAATATTATTATTATTATTATGAGGGCCTGAGCAGCGACCGCTGCGAAGTCCCTATTGTTTTTGTAGAAATTATTATTATTATTATTTTTCCGATTGTTCGATCGCATTTTTGACCCCGAAACATGCACAAAAACTCACCAAACTTGGCAGTCTCATCGGGCATGGCGAAAAATTTGATATTTTAACGTCTAATATGAACAGGAAGTGAGTTATGAATTTTTGAAAGTCCGACTTTTGCCCTTTTTTGCATGTTTACAGGGGTCATTCTTTTGCACCCTGATCCTAAAGGCTTCATCTGATTGCCTTAAAATTCTGTCTGTAGCATCTGAAGACCTGGGACAAACACTGGGGCTAAAATTTTTTGTTTCCGAAATACTATATGACGGGGGCGGGGCTTCAAAGTTTTCACTTAAGATTTCCTTCGCCGCAATGGACAAAATGCTTCATAACTCTCCTGCACATGCTGCTAAAAATCCAAAACTTCACATGTACATAAAAAGTCTGTACCTGAAGACATCTATATGTTTATATTCAGTTATACACCTTGCGCCAATCAATATCATTTTTTACATTTTGACGTACTGCACGGTGCCCTTTTAACGAATCTGATTGAAAATTGGCTAGAAAAGACTCAAGACATTGATCTTACTCTATCCCTATTTTTGTGACTTTCCTTCGAAGGGCGTGGCTATTACGGTGCCGCAGAGTCTGATTATTCTCCGTGGCAACAAAAGTTCCTGCAAAATGATTCAGATGATCCATCTTCTCGAAATTTTTCACATTTGAGGATATTCAGGCCCTGAAGACGGCTGCCAACTTATTTTTGATCGCAGTGGTAGCGCCACCAACTGGTTAAAACAAATACAAATTATTTTCGTTGATGTTTTTCTCCGGGCAGGTGAACAAAATCTACCTTATATTTGCTCGGATGAGTGTTTAGGCCTTGAGCATGTCACAATACGAAAGTCTTTCGCCTTCTTCAGAGTGTCACATGATGCTGTCTTGTGACCCGTCTTTATCAGCTGATGTTCCATGAGGGCGTGACTTACCTGTCACAAGAATGAAGGCAAGTCACGCCCCCCGCTGTCCGTTCACTCCGCCAAGATGCTGGTCCAGGTGGTAGAGAGGATGAAGGCTCCCTTGTCTCTGTTCATGGTTTTTATGCCTCGCTTGCAGATCTCAATGGCCTCTCTGATCCAGCGCTGTTGTTTGTTCTCTTCTGTGCGGATGACCCTGCCCTTCTCCCGGTCCATGATGTGGTTTTCCCTTTTGCAGTGGTCAGTGATTGCTGATTTGTAATGTTCATGTTGTGCTTGTTCTTTTACTGCTCTGATTTTTTTCATTTTTTTGACAGGTAAGTCACACCCTCATGGAACATCAGCTCAAGACACCATCATGCGACACTCTGAAGAAGACGAAAGACTCGCCGAAACATGTCAGGTAAAAAATTAACCTAAAACATAATTGTCTGCTTTTAATGAATCAGTCAAATATCAATAATAAGAAGACAAAATGAACCTAATACAAATAAATGAATGCTTAATAACTCCCCTGCACATGCTCCTAAAAATCCAAACCTTCACCTGTAAATAAAACGTCCCGACCTGAAGACATCTTAATGTTATTATTTTGTATATATAATAATATAATATATACAATATATATAATAATATATATATATATATATATATATATATATATATATATATATATATATATATACGGGGAGAGAGAGAGTGAAATTCATTTTATAACAAAAAAACCAAATTATTATTAAAACGTATTATTTTTTTATTCCCCAGCCATTCTTTTTGTATTTATTTAATTACTCCGACTTTTACCTGCTGGTACGCCGTCCGGTGTGCCCTGTGAAATGAAAGGTGGCATTCTTTATTTATTTATTCATTTATTCATTCATAACTGACAGCCTCGCGCTCCGCTCGTGCCCGGGCGGAAGAGGTGCTCCAATTCGGCTTAACTGTGACACACGCCCGCCCTCCTCCCCCGGAACTTCCATTCGGTTAAACTTAGGGGCCGCTTGGCACCGCCCATGCCCGGGGAAGGTGCTCCTCTTCGGCTTACTGTGACGCGAGCATGCCCTCCTCCTCCGGAGCTTCCATTCAGTTAAACTTAGGGGCCGCTTGGAACCGCCCGTGCCCGGGGAAGGTGCTCCTCTTCGGCTTACTGTGACGCGAGCATGCCCTCCTCCTCCGGAGCTTCCATTCGGTTAAACTTAGGGGCCGCTTGGAACCGCCCGTGCCCGGGGAAGGTGCTCCTCTTCGGCTTACTGTGACGCGAGCATGCCCTCCTCCTCCGGAGCTTCCATTCGGTTAAACTTAGGGGCCGCTTGGCACCGCCCGTGCCCGGGGAAGGTGCTCTTCTACGGCTTAACTGCCACGCACGCCGGCCGGAGCTCTGGTACGGTCCGAACCGCGCGAAACGTCGCCACCGATCGTGTCCGGGAGAACGTGCTCTTCTTCGTCCACTCTCCTCTTCGCCCACGCTCTTCTTCGGCGCACGCCGGCCGTCTAACCGCTCCAGCGCCCCGTCGTGCCGCTCGGCGAAACTACAATGCCCCCGAATATTTTTTAGACCCGCGAAGCACTGAACCCGCGAAAGGTGAACCGCGAAGTAGCGAGGGTTCACTGTATGTATAAGACCAAGACCTACAAAAAAGTCTCTTGGAGCAATGAGCTAGGTTTTACAGGAAGTCGGCCATTTTGAATTTACTTAAAAGGGGGCGGGTCACCACAATGGACTTTGTGTAGAAATTATTATTGGGGCCCGAGCAGCGACGGCGGCGAGGTCCCTATTGTTTTTGTAGAAATTATTATTAGGGCCTGAGCAGCGACCGCTACGAGGTCCCCATTGTTTTTGTGGAAATTATTATTATTTTTATTATTATTATTATTAGGGCCCGAGCAGTGACCGCTGCGAGGTCCCTATTGTTTTTCTAGAAATTGTTATTAGGGCCCGAGCTGCGACGGCTGCGAGGTCCCTATTGTTTTTGTAGAAAATATTATTACTTTTATTATTATTAATATTATTATTATTATTATTAGGGCCTGAGCAGCGACCGCTGCGAAGTCCCTATTGTTTTTGTAGAAATTATTATTATTATTATTTTTCCGATTGTTCGATCGCATTTTTGACCCCCGAAACATGCACAAAAACTCACCAAACTTGGCAGTCTCATCGGGCATGGCGAAAAATTTGATATTTTAACGTCTAATATGAACAGGAAGTGAGTTATGAATTTTTGAAAGTCCGACTTTTGCCCTTTTTTGCATGTTTACAGGGGTCATTCTTTTGCACCCTGATCCTAAAGGCTTCATCTGATTGCCTTAAAATTCTGTCTGTAGCATCTGAAGACCTGGGACAAACACTGGGGCTAAAATTTTTTGTTTCCGAAATACTATATGACGGGGGCGGGGCTTCAAAGTTTTCACTTAAGATTTCCTTCGCCGCAATGGACAAAATGCTTCATAACTCTCCTGCACATGCTGCTAAAAATCCAAAACTTCACATGTACATAAAAAGTCTGTACCTGAAGACATCTATATGTTTATATTCAGTTATACACCTTGCGCCAATCAATATCATTTTTTACATTTTGACGTACTGCACGGTGCCCTTTTAACGAATCTGATTGAAAATTGGCTAGAAAAGACTCAAGACATTGATCTTACTCTATCCCTATTTTTGTGACTTTCCTTCGAAGGGCGTGGCTATTACGGTGCCGCAGAGTCTGATTATTCTCCGTGGCAACAAAAGTTCCTGCAAAATGATTCAGATGATCCATCTTCTCGAAATTTTTCACATTTGAGGATATTCAGGCCCTGAAGACGGCTGCCAACTTATTTTTGATCGCAGTGGTAGCGCCACCAACTGGTTAAAACAAATACAAATTATTTTCGTTGATGTTTTTCTCCGGGCAGGTG
>NW_028283987.1:0-12500 GCF_059441095.1 Idiotropiscis lumnitzeri
AGCTCCGTGCCGAGGGCCGGCTATGAGCCGCGCCGTGCCCGCCAACAGCCTTCCACGGTCGGATACAATGTTTCAAAGTTCCCCGCTGGAAAGGGGACTTAGAAGAAATTTGTGAAAATTCACCCGGAGCTCCGTGCCCGAGGGCCGGCTATGAGCCGCGCCGTGCCCGCCAACAGCCTTCCACGGTCGGATACAATGTTTCAAAGTTCCCCGCTGGAAAGGGGACTTAGAAGAAATTTGTAAAAATTCACCCGGAGCTCCGTGCCCGAGGGCCGGCTATGAGCCGCGCCGTGCCCGCCAACAGCCTTCCACGGTCGGATACAATGTTTCAAAGTTCCCCGCTGGAAAGGGGACTTAGAAGAAATTTGTGAAAATTCACCCGGAGCTCCGTGCCCGAGGGCCGGCTATGAGCCGCGCCGTGCCCGCCAACAGCCTTCCACGGTCGGATACAATGTTTCAAAGTTCCCCGCTGGAAAGGGGACTTAGAAGAAATTTGTGAAAATTCACCCGGAGCTCCGTGCCTGAGGGCCGGCTATGAGCCGCGCCGCGCCCGCCAACAGCCTTCAGTGGTCGGATACAATGTTTGAAAGTTCCCCGCTGGAAAGGGGACTTAGAAGAATTGAGTAAAATTCACCCGGAGCTCCGTGCCCGAGGGCCGGCTATGAGCCGCGCCGCGCCCGCCAACAGCCTTCCTTTGGTCGGATACAATGTTTCAAAGTTCCCCGCTGGAAAGGGGACTTAGAAGAAATTTGTGAAAATTCACCCGGAGCTCCGTGCCTGAGGGCCGGCTATGAGCCGCGCCGTGCCCGCCAACAGCCTTCCACGGTCGGATACAATGTTTCAAAGTTCCCCGCTGGAAAGGGGACTTAGAAGAAATTTGTGAAAATTCACCCGGAGCTCCGTGCCCGAGGGCCGGCTATGAGCCGCGCCGTGCCCGCCAACAGCCTTCCACGGTCGGATACAATGTTTCAAAGTTCCCCGCTGGAAAGGGGACTTAGAAGAAATTTGTAAAAATTCACCCGGAGCTCCGTGCCCGAGGGCCGGCTATGAGCCGCGCCGTGCCCGCCAACAGCCTTCCACGGTCGGATACAATGTTTCAAAGTTCCCCGCTGGAAAGGGGACTTAGAAGAAATTTGTAAAATTCACCCGGAGCTCCGTGCCCGAGGGCCGGCTATGAGCCGCGCCGTGCCCGCCAACAGCCTTCCACGGTCGGATACAATGTTTCAAAGTTCCCCGCTGGAAAGGGGACTTAGAAGAAATTTGTGAAAATTCACCCGGAGCTCCGTGCCCTGAGGGCCGGCTATGAGCCGCGCCGTGCCCGCCAACAGCCTTCCACGGTCGGATACAATGTTTCAAAGTTCCCCGCTGGAAAGGGGACTTAGAAGAAATTTGTAAAATTCACCCGGAGCTCCGTGCCCGAGGGCCGGCTATGAGCCGCGCCGCGCCCGCCAACAGCCTTCCTTTGGTCGGATACAATGTTTCAAAGTTCCCCGCTGGAAAGGGGACTTAGAAGAAATTTGTAAAATTCACCCGGAGCTCCGTGCCCGAGGGCCGGCTATGAGCCCCGCCGTGCCCGCCAACAGCCTTCCACGGTCGGATACAATGTTTCAAAGTTCCCCGCTGGAAAGGGGACTTAGAAGAAATTTGTAAAAATTCACCCGGAGCTCCGTGCCCGAGGGCCGGCTATGAGCCCCGCCGTGCCCGCCAACAGCCTTCCACGGTCGGATACAATGTTTCAAAGTTCCCCGCTGGAAAGGGGACTTAGAAGAAATTTGTAAAAATTCACCCGGAGCTCCGTGCCCGAGGGCCGGCTATGAGCCGCGCCGCGCCCGCCAACAGCCTTCCACGGTCGGATACAATGTTTCAAAGTTCCCCGCTGGAAAGGGGACTTAGAAGAAATTTGTGAAAATTCACCCGGAGCTCCGTGCCCGAGGGCCGGCTATGAGCCGCGCCGTGCCCGCCAACAGCCTTCCACGGTCGGATACAATGTTTCAAAGTTCCCCGCTGGAAAGGGGACTTAGAAGAAATTTGTAAAAATTCATCCGGAGCTCCGTGCCCGAGGGCCGGCTATGAGCCGCGCCGTGCCCGCCAACAGCCTTCCACGGTCGGATACAATGTTTCAAAGTTCCCCGCTGGAAAGGGGACTTAGAAGAAATTTGTGAAAATTCACCCGGAGCTCCGTGCCCGAGGGCCGGCTATGAGCCGCGCCGTGCCCGCCAACAGCCTTCCACGGTCGGATACAATGTTTCAAAGTTCCCCGCTGGAAAGGGGACTTAGAAGAAATTTGTAAAAATTCACCCGGAGCTCCGTGCCCGAGGGCCGGCTATGAGCCGCGCCGTGCCCGCCAACAGCCTTAGGAGGAGTATAAAGAGAGAGATAAGTTCCCCGCTGGAAAGGGGACTTAGAAGAAATTTGTGAAAATTCACCCGGAGCTCCGTGCCCGAGGGCCGGCTATGAGCCGCGCCGTGCCGCCAACAGCCTTCCACGTCGGATACAATGTTTCAAAGTTCCCCGCTGGAAAGGGGACTTAGAAGAAATTTGTGAAAATTCACCCGGAGCTCCGTGCCTGAGGGCCGGCTATGAGCCGCGCCGCGCCCGCCAACAGCCTTCAGTGGTCGGATACAATGTTTGAAAGTTCCCCGCTGGAAAGGGGACTTAGAAGAATTGAGTAAAATTCACCCGGAGCTCCGTGCCCGAGGGCCGGCTATGAGCCGCGCCGCGCCCGCCAACAGCCTTCCTTTGGTCGGATACAATGTTTCAAAGTTCCCCGCTGGAAAGGGGACTTAGAAGAAATTTGTGAAAATTCACCCGGAGCTCCGTGCCTGAGGGCCGGCTATGAGCCGCGCCGTGCCCGCAACAGCCTTCCACGGTCGGATACAATGTTTCAAAGTTCCCCGCTGGAAAGGGGACTTAGAAGAAATTTGTGAAAATTCACCCGGAGCTCCGTGCCCGAGGGCCGGCTATGAGCCGCGCCGTGCCCGCCAACAGCCTTCCACGGTCGGATACAATGTTTCAAAGTTCCCCCCGCTGGAAAGGGGACTTAGAAGAAATTTGTAAAAATTCACCCGGAGCTCCGTGCCCGAGGGCCGGCTATGAGCCGCGCCGTGCCCGCCAACAGCCTTCCACGGTCGGATACAATGTTTCAAAGTTCCCCGCTGGAAAGGGGACTTAGAAGAAATTTGTAAAATTCACCCGGAGCTCCGTGCCCGAGGGCCGGCTATGAGCCGCGCCGTGCCCGCCAACAGCCTTCCACGGTCGGATACAATGTTTCAAAGTTCCCCGCTGGAAAGGGGACTTAGAAGAAATTTGTGAAAATTCACCCGGAGCTCCGTGCCTGAGGGCCGGCTATGAGCCGCGCCGTGCCCGCCAACAGCCTTCCACGGTCGGATACAATGTTTCAAAGTTCCCCGCTGGAAAGGGGACTTAGAAGAAATTTGTAAAATTCACCCGGAGCTCCGTGCCCGAGGGCCGGCTATGAGCCGCGCCGCGCCCGCCAACAGCCTTCCTTTGGTCGGATACAATGTTTCAAAGTTCCCCGCTGGAAAGGGGACTTAGAAGAAATTTGTAAAATTCACCCGGAGCTCCGTGCCCGAGGGCCGGCTATGAGCCCCGCCGTGCCCGCCAACAGCCTTCCACGGTCGGATACAATGTTTCAAAGTTCCCCGCTGGAAAGGGGACTTAGAAGAAATTTGTAAAAATTCACCCGGAGCTCCGTGCCCGAGGGCCGGCTATGAGCCCCGCCGTGCCCGCCAACAGCCTTCCACGGTCGGATACAATGTTTCAAAGTTCCCCGCTGGAAAGGGGACTTAGAAGAAATTTGTAAAAATTCACCCGGAGCTCCGTGCCCGAGGGCCGGCTATGAGCCGCGCCGCGCCCGCCAACAGCCTTCCACGGTCGGATACAATGTTTCAAAGTTCCCCGCTGGAAAGGGGACTTAGAAGAAATTTGTGAAAATTCACCCGGAGCTCCGTGCCCGAGGGCCGGCTATGAGCCGCGCCGTGCCCGCCAACAGCCTTCCACGGTCGGATACAATGTTTCAAAGTTCCCCGCTGGAAAGGGGACTTAGAAGAAATTTGTAAAAATTCATCCGGAGCTCCGTGCCCGAGGGCCGGCTATGAGCCGCGCCGTGCCCGCCAACAGCCTTCCACGGTCGGATACAATGTTTCAAAGTTCCCCGCTGGAAAGGGGACTTAGAAGAAATTTGTGAAAATTCACCCGGAGCTCCGTGCCCGAGGGCCGGCTATGAGCCGCGCCGTGCCCGCCAACAGCCTTCCACGGTCGGATACAATGTTTCAAAGTTCCCCGCTGGAAAGGGGACTTAGAAGAAATTTGTAAAAATTCACCCGGAGCTCCGTGCCCGAGGGCCGGCTATGAGCCGCGCCGTGCCCGCCAACAGCCTTCCACGGTCGGATACAATGTTTCAAAGTTCCCCGCTGGAAAGGGGACTTAGAAGAAATTTGTGAAAATTCACCCGGAGCTCCGTGCCCGAGGGCCGGCTATGAGCCGCGCCGTGCCCGCCAACAGCCTTCCACGGTCGGATACAATGTTTCAAAGTTCCCCGCTGGAAAGGGGACTTAGAAGAAATTTGTGAAAATTCACCCGGAGCTCCGTGCCTGAGGGCCGGCTATGAGCCGCGCCGCGCCCGCCAACAGCCTTCAGTGGTCGGATACAATGTTTGAAAGTTCCCCGCTGGAAAGGGGACTTAGAAGAATTGAGTAAAATTCACCCGGAGCTCCGTGCCCGAGGGCCGGCTATGAGCCGCGCCGCGCCCGCCAACAGCCTTCCTTTGGTCGGATACAATGTTTCAAAGTTCCCCGCTGGAAAGGGGACTTAGAAGAAATTTGTGAAAATTCACCCGGAGCTCCGTGCCTGAGGGCCGGCTATGAGCCGCGCCGTGCCCGCCAACAGCCTTCCACGGTCGGATACAATGTTTCAAAGTTCCCCGCTGGAAAGGGGACTTAGAAGAAATTTGTGAAAATTCACCCGGAGCTCCGTGCCCGAGGGCCGGCTATGAGCCGCGCCGTGCCCGCCAACAGCCTTCCACGGTCGGATACAATGTTTCAAAGTTCCCCGCTGGAAAGGGGACTTAGAAGAAATTTGTAAAAATTCACCCGGAGCTCCGTGCCCGAGGGCCGGCTATGAGCCGCGCCGTGCCCGCCAACAGCCTTCCACGGTCGGATACAATGTTTCAAAGTTCCCCGCTGGAAAGGGGACTTAGAAGAAATTTGTAAAATTCACCCGGAGCTCCGTGCCCGAGGGCCGGCTATGAGCCGCGCCGTGCCCGCCAACAGCCTTCCACGGTCGGATACAATGTTTCAAAGTTCCCCGCTGGAAAGGGGACTTAGAAGAAATTTGTGAAAATTCACCCGGAGCTCCGTGCCTGAGGGCCGGCTATGAGCCGCGCCGTGCCCGCCAACAGCCTTCCACGGTCGGATACAATGTTTCAAAGTTCCCCGCTGGAAAGGGGACTTAGAAGAAATTAGGCAACTTTCCCCGGAGCTCCATGCCTGAGTGCGGGCTGTTTGCCGCGCCGTGCCCGCCAACAGCCTTCAGTGGTCGGATACAATGTTTCAAAGTTCCCCGCTGGAAAGGGGACTTAGAAGAAATTATGAATATTTTTGTTTCTAAAAACGTGATCCCTGAAAATGTGCCCCAGGTGTTTTGGAAAACCCGGGTAAACCTGGGAAGTAGGCAAATGACCCTCTGACTAGGGGGGAAGAACGTTTGCCTACTGCAGCGCCCCTAATGCAATTCGGCGGAACTGCAACGCCCCTGGTCGCCTAAACGCTACCCCTGGTCGCCTAAAAGCTACCCCTGGTCGCCTAAAAGCTACCCCTGGTCGCCTAAACGCTACCCCTGGTCGCCTAAACGCTACCCCTGGTCGCCTAAACGCTACCCCTGGTCACCTAAACGCTACCCCTGGTCGCCTAAACGCTTCCCCTGGTCACCTAAACGCTACCCCTGGTCGCCTAAACGCTACCCCTGGTCGCCTAACTGACCCCTCGTGTGTGGGGATCAACGTTTGCCTACTAGGGCGTCCTCCGGCGGCCTCTCGGCAGTACTGCAGGCCCATTTTAGCCGAGCCCATTGAAATGAATGGGGGAATTTTATACGTTTTTGCCTTTTTTTTCCCCCCCTCGTTCTTTTTGTATTTATTCATTTATTTCAACTTTTACCGACTCAACCGCCCTCCGGCGTGCCCTCGGCGGTCCCGCAAGCCCAATTCGGCCGAGCCCATTGAAATGAATGGGGGAATTTTATACGTTTTTGCCTTTTTTCCCCCCCCCTCGTTCTTTTTGTATTTATTCATTTATTTCAACTTTTACCGACTCAACCGCCCTCCGGCGTGCCCTCGGCGGTCCCGCAAGCCCAATTCGGCCGAGCCCATTGAAATGAATGGGGGAATTTTATACGTTTTTGCCTTTTTTTTCCCCCCCTCGTTCTTTTTGTATTTATTCATTTATTTCAACTTTTACCGACTCAACCGCCCTCCGGCGTGCCCTCGGCGGTCCCGCAAGCCCAATTCGGCCGAGCCCATTGAAATGAATGGGGGAATTTTATACGTTTTTGCCTTTTTTTCCCCCCTCGTTCTTTTTGTATTTATTCATTTATTTCAACTTTTACCGACTCAACCGCCCTCCGGCGTGCCCTCGGCGGTCCCGCAAGCCCAATTCGGCCGAGCCCATTGAAATGAATGGGGGGATTTTATACGTTTTTGCCTTTTTTCCCCCCCTCGTTCTTTTTGTATTTATTCATTTATTTCAACTTTTACCGACTCAACCGCCCTCCGGCGTGCCCCCGGCGGTCCCGCAAGCCCAATTCGGCCGAACCCATTGAAATGAATGGGGGAATTTTATACGTTTTTGCCTTTTTTTTCCCCCCTCGTTCTTTTTGTATTTATTCATTTATTTCAACTTTTACCGACTCAACCGCCCTCCGGCGTGCCCCCGGCGGTCCCGCAAGCCCAATTCGGCCGAACCCATTGAAATGAATGGGGGAATTTTATACGTTTTTGCCTTTTTTTTCCCCCCCTCGTTCTTTTTGTATTTATTCATTTATTTCAACTTTTACCGACTCAACCGCCCTCCGGCGTGCCCTCGGCGGTCCCGCAAGCCCAATTCGGCCGAGCCCATTGAAATGAATGGGGGGATTTTATACGTTTTTGCCTTTTTTCCCCCCCTCGTTCTTTTTGTATTTATTCATTTATTTCAACTTTTACCGACTCAACCGCCCTCCGGCGTGCCCTCGGCGGTCCCGCAAGCCCAATTCGGCCGAGCCCATTGAAATGAATGGGGGAATTTTATACGTTTTTGCCTTTTTTCCCCCCCCCCTCGTTCTTTTTGTATTTATTCATTTATTTCAACTTTTACCGACTCAACCGCCCTCCGGCGTGCCCTCGGCGGTCCCGCAAGCCCAATTCGGCCGAGCCCATTGAAATGAATGGGGGGATTTTATACGTTTTTGCCTTTTTTCCCCCCCTCGTTCTTTTTGTATTTATTCATTTATTTCAACTTTTACCGACTCAACCGCCCTCCGGCGTGCCCCCGGCGGTCCCGCAAGCCCAATTCGGCCGAACCCATTGAAATGAATGGGGGAATTTTATACGTTTTTGCCTTTTTTTTCCCCCCCTCGTTCTTTTTGTATTTATTCATTTATTTCAACTTTTACCGACTCAACCGCCCTCCGGCGTGCCCTCGGCGGTCCCGCAAGCCCAATTCGGCCGAGCCCATTGAAATGAATGGGGGGATTTTATACGTTTTTGCCTTTTTTCCCCCCCTCGTTCTTTTTGTATTTATTCATTTATTTCAACTTTTACCGACTCAACCGCCCTCCGGCGTGCCCTCGGCGGTCCCGCAAGCCCAATTCGGCCGAGCCCATTGAAATGAATGGGGGAATTTTATACGTTTTTGCCTTTTTTTCCCCCCCCCTCGTTCTTTTTGTATTTATTCATTTATTTCAACTTTTACCGACTCAACCGCCCTCCGGCGTGCCCTCGGCGGTCCCGCAAGCCCAATTCGGCCGAGCCCATTGAAATGAATGGGGGGATTTTATACGTTTTTGCCTTTTTTCCCCCCCTCGTTCTTTTTGTATTTATTCATTTATTTCAACTTTTACCGACTCAACCGCCCTCCGGCGTGCCCCCGGCGGTCCCGCAAGCCCAATTCGGCCGAACCCATTGAAATGAATGGGGGAATTTTATACGTTTTTGCCTTTTTTTTCCCCCCCTCGTTCTTTTTGTATTTATTCATTTATTTCAACTTTTACCGACTCAACCGCCCTCCGGCGTGCCCTCGGCGGTCCCGCAAGCCCAATTCGGCCGAGCCCATTGAAATGAATGGGGGGATTTTATACGTTTTTGCCTTTTTTCCCCCCCTCGTTCTTTTTGTATTTATTCATTTATTTCAACTTTTACCGACTCAACCGCCCTCCGGCGTGCCCTCGGCGGTCCCGCAAGCCCAATTCGGCCGAGCCCATTGAAATGAATGGGGGAATTTTATACGTTTTTGCCTTTTTTCCCCCCCCCCTCGTTCTTTTTGTATTTATTCATTTATTTCAACTTTTACCGACTCAACCGCCCTCCGGCGTGCCCTCGGCGGTCCCGCAAGCCCAATTCGGCCGAGCCCATTGAAATGAATGGGGGGATTTTATACGTTTTTGCCTTTTTTCCCCCCCTCGTTCTTTTTGTATTTATTCATTTATTTCAACTTTTACCGACTCAACCGCCCTCCGGCGTGCCCCCGGCGGTCCCGCAAGCCCAATTCGGCCGAACCCATTGAAATGAATGGGGGAATTTTATACGTTTTTGCCTTTTTTTTCCCCCCCTCGTTCTTTTTGTATTTATTCATTTATTTCAACTTTTACCGACTCAACCGCCCTCCGGCGTGCCCTCGGCGGTCCCGCAAGCCCAATTCGGCCGAGCCCATTGAAATGAATGGGGGGATTTTATACGTTTTTGCCTTTTTTCCCCCCCTCGTTCTTTTTGTATTTATTCATTTATTTCAACTTTTACCGACTCAACCGCCCTCCGGCGTGCCCTCGGCGGTCCCGCAAGCCCAATTCGGCCGAGCCCATTGAAATGAATGGGGGAATTTTATACGTTTTTGCCTTTTTTCCCCCCCCCCTCGTTCTTTTTGTATTTATTCATTTATTTCAACTTTTACCGACTCAACCGCCCTCCGGCGTGCCCTCGGCGGTCCCGCAAGCCCAATTCGGCCGAGCCCATTGAAATGAATGGGGGAATTTTATACGTTTTTGCCTTTTTTTTCCCCCCCCTCGTCCTTTTTGTATTTATTCATTTATTTCAACTTTTACCGACTCAACCGCCCTCCGGCGTGCCCTCGGCGGTCCCGCAAGCCCAATTCGGCCGAGCCCATTGAAATGAATGGGGGAATTTTATACGTTTTTGCCTTTTTTTTTCCCCCCTCGTCCTTTTTGTATTTATTTACTTATTTCAACCTTTACCGACTTAGGGGCCGCTTTGCACCGCCTGTGCCCGGGGAAGGTGCTCCTATTCGGGCCAAGTGTGACACACGCCCGCCCTCCTCCTCCGGAGCTTCCATTAGGGTAGACTTAGGGGCCGCTTGGCACCGCCTGTGCCCGGGGAAGGTGCTCATATTCGGCTTCACTGTCAGGCAGCATGCACTCCTCCTCCGGAGCTTCCATTTGGGCAAACTTAGGGGCCGCTTGGCACCGCCCGTGCCCGGGGAAGGTGCTCCTATTCGGGCCAAGTGTGACACACGCCCGCACTCCTCCTCCGGAGCTTCCATTTGGGCAAACTTAGGGGCCGCTTGGCACCGCCTGTGCCCGGGGAAGGTGCTCATATTCGGCTTCACTGTCACACAGCATGCACTCCTCCTCCGGAGCTTCCATAAGGGCAAACTTAGGGGCCGCTTGGCACCGCCTGTGCCCGGGGAAGGTGCTCATATTCGGCTTCACTGTCACACAGCGTGCACTCCTCCTCCGGAGCTTCCATTTGGGCAAACTTAGGGGCCGCTTGGCACCGTCTGTGCCCGGGGAAGGTGCTCATATTCGGGCCAAGTGTGACACACGCCCGCACTCCTCCTCCGGAGCTTCCATGAGGGTAGACTTAGGGGCCGCTTGGCACCGCCTGTGCCCGGGGAAGGTGCTCATAGTCGGCTTCACTGTCAGGCAGCATGCACTCCTCCTCCGGAGCTTCCATTTGGGCAAACTTAGGGGCCGCTTGGCACCGTCTGTGCCCGGGGAAGGTGCTCATATTCGGGCCAAGTGTGACACACGCCCGCACTCCTCCTCCGGAGCTTCCATTTGGGCAAACTTAGGGGCCGCTTGGCACCGCCTGTGCCCGGGGAAGGTGCTCATATTCGGGCCAAGTGTGACACACGCCCGCACTCCTCCTCCGGAGCTTCCATTTGGGCAAACTTAGGGGCCGCTTGGCACCGCCTGTGCCCGGGGAAGGTGCTCATATTCGGGCCAAGTGTGACACACGCCCGCACTCCTCCTCCGGAGCTTCCATAAGGGTAGACTTAGGGGCCGCTTGGCACCGTCTGTGCCCGGGGAAGGTGCTCCTATTCGGCTTCACTGTCACACAGCATGCACTCCTCCTCCGGAGCTTCCATAAGGGCAAACTTAGGGGCCGCTTGGCACCGTCTGTGCCCGGGGAAGGTGCTCCTATTCGGCTTCACTGTCAGGCAGCATGCACTCCTCCTCCGGAGCTTCCATAAGGGTAGACTTAGGGGCCGCTTGGCACGGCCTGTGCCCGGGGAAGGTCCTCATATTCGGGCCAAGTGTGACACACGCCCGCCCTCCTCCTCCGGAGTTTCCATGAGGGTAAACTTAGGGGCCGCTTGGCACCGCCTGTGCCCGGGGAAGGTGCTCCTATTCGGGCCAAGTGTGACACACGCCCGCACTCCTCCTCCGGAGCTTCCATTTGGGCAAACTTAGGGGCCGCTTGGCACCGCCTGTGCCCGGGGAAGGTGCTCCTCTCCGGGCTAAGTGTGACACACGCCCGCACTCCTCCTCCGGAGCTTCCATAAGGGCAAACTTAGGGGCCGCTTGGCACCGCCTGTGCCCGGGGAAGGTGCTCCTCTCCGGGCTAAGTGTGACACACGCCCGCCCTCCTCCTCCTCCGGAGCTTCCATGAGGGTAGACTTAGGGGCCGCTTGGCACCTCCCGTGCCCGGGGAAGGTGCTCCTATTCGGGCTAAGTGTGACAGACGCCGGCCTATTACCCCCGGAGCGATGGAGCTGGGGGCGCTCGCTCCCCGCCCGTGCCCGGGGAAGGTGCTCCTCTCCGGGCTAAGTGTGGCAGACGCCGGCCTATTACCCCCGGAGCGATGGAGCTGGGGGGCGCTCGCTCCCCGCCCGTGCCCGGGGAAGGTGCTCCTCTCCGGCCTAAGTGTGGCAGACGCCGGCCTATTACCCCCGGAGCGATGGAGCTGGGGGGCGCTCGCTCCCGGCCCGTGCCCGGGGAAGGTGCTCCTCTCCGGGCTAAGTGTGGCAGACGCCGGCCTATTACCCCCGGAGCGATGGAGCTGGGGGTGGGCGCTCGCTCCCTGCCTGTGCCCGGGGAAGGTGCTCCTCTCCAGCCCCAGGTCGCCTAACCCCCTTACCCCTGGTCACCTAAACCCCTTACCCCTGGTCGCCTAAACGTCTCACCCCTGGTCGCCTAAACCCCTTACCCCTGGTCACCTAAACCCCTTACCCCTGGTCGCCTAAGTGGCCCACCCCTGGTCACCTAAACGTCCCACCCCTGGTCACCTAAACGTCCCACCCCTGGTCGCCTAAACCCCTTACCCCTGGTCACCTAAACGGCCCACCCCTGGTCGCCTAAACCTGCCGCCCCTGGTCACCTAAGTGGCCCACCCCTGGTCGCCTAAGTGGCCCACCCCTGGTCGCCTAAGTGGCCCACCCCTGGTCGCCTAAGTGGCCCACCCCTGGTCGCCTAAGTGGCCCACCCCTGGTCACCTAAACGTCCAACCCCTGGTCGCACTTAGTGCAATTCGGCCCACCTCGCGTCCGGGAGGAGGCCATCCTCTTCGGCCTGACTTTCACGGACGCCGGCCTGTCTCCTCCGGAGCCTCCACGCGGTTGAACTTAGGGGCCACTCGGCCCACCTCGCGTCCGGGGGAAGGCCGTCCTCTTCGGCCTGACTTTCACGGACGCCGGCCTGTCTCCTCCGGAGCCTCCACGCGGTTGAACTTAGGGGCCACTCGGCCCACCTCGCGTCCGGGGGGAGGCCATCCTCTTCGGCCTGACTTTCACGGATGCCGGCCTGTCTCCTCCGGAGCCTCCACGCGGTTGAACTTAGGGGCCACTCGGCCCACCTCGCGTCCGGGGGAAGGCCGTCCTCTTCGGCCTGACTTTCACCAACGCCGGCCCCCAGTCTCCTGTTGGACTTAGTGCAAATTCTTACTCACGCCCTTACCCCTGGTCACCTAACCAGGGGCAGGTCCCCCGCACCTCGCGTCCGGGAGAAGGCCGTCCTCTTCGGCCTGACTTTCACGAACGCCGGGCCGTCCCCGA
>NW_028283988.1:0-18654 GCF_059441095.1 Idiotropiscis lumnitzeri
CTGGTAAAAGCTAATACAAGTTATTTTCTTGGATGTTTTTCTCCGTGCAACTCAACATGGTCGCCCTCATATATGCTCGGATGACTGTTTCGGCCATGAGGATGTCACAATACGAAATTCATGATTTTTCGTGATAAGTTGTGGGAGTGGCATTGCACTGTTCGGCAATAAAACAAAGCTGATTATGAGGTTCTAAATATGAACGACAACTCGTAAAACTTTACACACACATCAGGCCGAGCAAATTTATCAATATTTTATAAGTTAGTTGTGCAGCTTTTTTGAAATGGCTCGCCATGGCCCTCGAGAAATGTTAAAAAAAAGCAGCTCTGGTTGAGTGTTTCACCTCGCTTTTTGTAAATTTTATGGAGTACAGTGAACCCTCGGTTATCGCGGTTAATGGGGACCGAGACCACCCGCGAAAACTGAAAATCCGCGAAGTAGCGGCGCACCTTCAAAAATGCTTAAAAAAAATATACAATATATATAATAAATATATATATATATATATATATATGTATATATATATATATACGGGGAGAGAGAGAGTGAAATTCATTTTAGAACAAAAAAACCAAATTATTATTAAAACGTTTTATTTTTTTATTCCCCAGCCATTCTTTTTGTATTTATTTAATTACTCCGACTTTTACCTGCTGGTACGCCGTCCGGTGTGCCCTGTGAAATGAAAGGTGGCATTCTTTATTTATTTATTCATTTATTCATTCATAACTGACAGCCTCGCGCTCCGCTCGTGCCCGGGCGGAAGAGGTGCTCCAATTCGGCTTAACTGTGACACACGCCCGCCCTCCTCCCCCGGAACTTCCATTCGGTTAAACTTAGGGGCCGCTTGGCACCGCCCGTGCCCGGGGAAGGTGCTCCTCTTCGGCTTACTGTGACGCGAGCATGCCCTCCTCCTCCGGAGCTTCCATTCAGTTAAACTTAGGGGCCGCTTGGAACCGCCCGTGCCCGGGGAAGGTGCTCCTCTTCGGCTTACTGTGACGCGAGCATGCCCTCCTCCTCCGGAGCTTCCATTCGGTTAAACTTAGGGGCCGCTTGGAACCGCCCGTGCCCGGGGAAGGTGCTCCTCTTCGGCTTACTGTGACGCGAGCATGCCCTCCCCCTCCGGAGCTTCCATTCGGTTAAACTTAGGGGCCGCTTGGCACCGCCGGTGCCCGGGGAAGGTGCTCCTCTACGGCTTAACTGCCACGCACGCCGGCCGGAGCTCTGGTACGGTCCGAACCGCGCGAAACGTCGCCACCGATCGTGTCCGGGAGAACGTGCTCTTCTTCGTCCACTCTCCTCTTCGCCCACGCTCTTTTTCGGCGCACGCCGGCCGTCTAACCGCTCCAGCGCCCCGTCGTGCCGCTCGGCGAAACTACAATGCCCCCGAATATTTTTTAGACCCGCGAAGCACTGAACCCGCGAAAGGTGAACCGCGAAGTAGCGAGGGTTCACTGTATGTATAAGACCAAGACCTACAAAAAAGTCTCTTGGAGCAATGAGCTAGGTTTTACAGGAAGTCGGCCATTTTGAATTTACTTAAAAGGGGGCGAGTCACCACAATGGACTTTGTGTAGAAATTATTATTGGGGCCCGAGCAGCGACGGCGGCGAGGTCCCTATTGTTTTTGTAGAAATTATTATTAGGGCCTGAGCAGCGACCGCTACGAGGTCCCCATTGTTTTTGTGGAAATTATTATTATTTTTATTATTATTATTATTAGGGCCCGAGCAGTGACCGCTGCGAGGTCCCTATTGTTTTTCTAGAAATTGTTATTAGGGCCCGAGCTGCGACGGCTGCGAGGTCCCTATTGTTTTTGTAGAAAATATTATTACTTTTATTATTATTAATATTATTATTATTATTATTAGGGCCTGAGCAGCGACCGCTGCGAAGTCCCTATTGTTTTTGTAGAAATTATTATTATTATTATTTTTCCGATTGTTCGATCGCATTTTTGACCCCCGAAACATGCACAAAAACTCACCAAACTTGGCAGTCTCATCGGGCATGGCGAAAAATTTGATATTTTAACGTCTAATATGAACAGGAAGTGAGTTATGAATTTTTGAAAGTCCGACTTTTGCCCTTTTTTGCATGTTTACAGGGGTCATTCTTTTGCACCCTGATCCTAAAGGCTTCATCTGATTGCCTTAAAATTCTGTCTGTAGCATCTGAAGACCTGGGACAAACACTGGGGCTAAAATTTTTTGTTTCCGAAATACTATATGACGGGGGCGGGGCTTCAAAGTTTTCACTTAAGATTTCCTTCGCCGCAATGGACAAAATGCTTAATAACTCTCCTGCACATGCTGCTAAAAATCCAAAACTTCACATGTACATAAAAAGTCTGTACCTGAAGACATCTATATGTTTATATTCAGTTATACACCTTGCGCCAATCAATATCATTTTTTACATTTTGACGTACTGCACGGTGCCCTTTTAACGAATCTGATTGAAAATTGGCTAGAAAAGACTCAAGACATTGATCTTACTCTATCCCTATTTTTGTGATTTTCCTTCGAAGGGCGTGGCTATTACGGTGCCGCAGAGTCTGATTATTCTCCGTGGCAACAAAAGTTCCTGCAAAATGATTCAGATGATCCATCTTCTCGAAATTTTTCACATTTGAGGATATTCAGGCCCTGAAGACGGCTGCCAACTTATTTTTGATCGCAGTGGTAGCGCCACCAACTGGTTAAAACAAATACAAATTATTTTCGTTGATGTTTTTCTCCGGGCAGGTGAACAAAATCTACCTTATATTTGCTCGGATGACTGTTTCGGCCATGAGGATGTCACAATACGAAATTCGTCCTTTTTCGTGAAAAGTTGTGGGAGTGGCATTGCACTGTTCGGCAATAAAACAAAGCTGATTATGAGGTTCTAAATATGAACGACAACTCGTAAAACTTTACACACACATCAGGCCGAGCAAATTTATCAATATTTTATACGTTAGTTGTGCAGCTTTTTTGAAATGGCTCGCCATGGCCCTCGAGAAATGTTAAAAAAAGCAGCTCTGGTTGAGTGTTTCACCTCGCTTTTTGTAAATTTTATGGAGTACAGTGAACCCTCGGTTATCGCGGTTAACGGGGACCGAGACCACCCGCGAAAACTGAAAATCCGCGAAGTAGCGGCGCACCTTCAAAAATGCTTAAAAAAAATAAACAATATATATAATAAATATATATATATTTATATATATATATATATATATATATATATATATATATACGGGGAGAGAGAGAGTGAAATTCATGTTATAACAAAAAAACCAAATTATTATTAAAACGTATTATTTTTTTATTCCCCAGCCATTCTTTTAGTATTTATTTAATTACTCCGACTTTTACCTGCTGGTACGCCGTCCGGTGTGCCCTGTGAAATGAAAGGTGGCATTCTTTATTTATTTATTCATTTATTCATTCATAACTGACAGCCTCGCGCTCCGCTTGTGCCCGGGCAGAAGAGGTGCTCCAATTTGGCTTAACTGTGACACACGCCCGCCCTCCGCCCCCGGAGCTTCCATTCGGTTAAACTTAGGGGCCGCTTGGAACCGCCCGTGCCCGGGGAAGGTGCTCCTCTTCGGCTTATTGTGACGCGAGCATGCCCTCCTCCTCCGGAGCTTCCATTCGGTTAAACTTAGGGGCCGCTTGGCACCGCCCGTGCCCGGGGAAGGTGCTCCTCTACGGCTTAACTGCCACGCACGCTGGCCGGAGCTCTGGTACGGTCCGAACCGCGCGAAACGTCGCCACCGATCGTGTCCGGGAGAACGTGCTCTTCTTCGTCCACTCTCCTCTTCGCCCACGCTCTTCTTCGGCGCACGCCGGCCGTCTAACCGCTCCAGCGCCCCGTCGTGCCGCTCGGCGAAACTACAATGCCCCCGAATATTTTTTAGACCCGCGAAGCACTGAACCCGCGAAAGGTGAACCGCGAAGTAGCGAGGGTTCACTGTATGTATAAGACCAAGACCTACAAAAAAGTCTCTTGGAGCAATGAGCTAAGTTTTACAGGAAGTCGGCCATTTTGAATTTACTTAAAAGGTGGCGGGTCACCACAATGGACTTTGTGTAGAAATTATTATTGGGGCCCGAGCCGCGACCGCGGCGAGGTCCCTATTGTTTTTGTAGAAAATATTATTACTTTTATTATTATTATTATTATTATTATTAGGGCCTGAGCAGCGACCGCTGCGAAGTCCCTATTGTTTTTGTAGAAATTATTATTATTATTATTTTTCCGATTGTTCGATCGCATTTTTGACCCCCGAAACATGCACAAAAACTCACCAAACTTGGCAGTCTCATCGGGCATGGCGAAAAATTTGATATTTTAACGTCTAATATGAACAGGAAGTGAGTTATGAATTTTTGAAAGTCCGACTTTTGCCCTTTTTTGCATGTTTACAGGGGTCATTCTTTTGCACCCTGATCCTAAAGGCTTCATCTGATTGCCTTAAAATTCTGTCTGTAGCATCTGAAGACCTGGGACAAACACTGGGGCTAAAATTTTTTGTTTCCGAAATACTATATGACGGGGGCGGGGCTTCAAAGTTTTCACTTAAGATTTCCTTCGCCGCAATGGACAAAATGCTTAATAACTCTCCTGCACATGCTGCTAAAAATCCAAAACTTCACATGTACATAAAGAGTCTGTACCTGAAGACATCTATATGTTTATATTCAGTTATACACCTTGCGCCAATCAATATCATTTTTTACATTTTGACGTACTGCATGGTGCCCTTTTAACGAATCCGATTGAAAATTGGCTAGAAAAGACTCAAGACATTGATCTTACTCTATCCCTATTTTTATGACTTTCCTTCAAAGGGCGTGGCTATTACGGTGCCGCAGAGTCTGATTATTCTCCGTGGCAACAAAAGTTCCTGCAAAATGATTCAGATGATCCATCTTCTGGAAATCTTTCACATTTGAGGATATTCAGGCCCTGAAGACGGCTGCCAACTTATTTTTGATCGCAGTGGTAGCGCCACCAACTGGTTAAAACAAATACAAATTATTTTCGTTGATGTTTTTCTCCGGGCAGGTGAACAAAATCTACCTTATATTTGCTCGGATGAGTGTTTAGGCCTTGAGCATGTCACAATACAAAAGTCTTTCGCCTTCTTCAGAGTGTCACATGATGCTGTCTTGTGACCCGTCTTTATCAGCTGATGTTCCATGAGGGCGTGACTTACCTGTCACAAGAATGAAGGCAAGTCACGCCCCCCGCTGTCCGTTCACTCCGCCAAGATGCTGGTCCAGGTGGTAGAGAGGATGAAGGCTCCCTTGTCTCTGTTCATGGTTTTTATGCCTCGCTTGCAGATCTCAATGGCCTCTCTGATCCAGCGCTGTTGTTTGTTCTCTTCTGTGCGGATGACCCTGCCCTTCTCCCGGTCCATGATGTGGTTTTCCCTTTTGCAGTGGTCAGTGATTGCTGATTTGTAATGTTCATGTTGTGCTTGTTCTTTTACTGCTCTGATTTTTTCATTTTTTTGACAGGTAAGTCACACCCTCATGGAACATCAGCTGATAAAGACGGGTCTCAAGACACCATCATGCGACACTCTGAAGAAGGCGAAAGACTCGCCGAAACATGTCAGGTAAAAAATTAACCTAAAACATAATTGTCTGCTTTTAATGAATCAGTCAAATATCAATAATAAGAAGACAAAATGAACCTAATACAAATAAATGAATGCTTAATAACTCCCCTGCACATGCTCCTAAAAATCCAAACCTTCACCTGTAAATAAAACGTCCCGACCTGAAGACATCTTAATGTTATTATTTTGTTATACACACAGTGCCGCCAAGTGGAATCAAAAATTAGTTTTTATTTTAATTTTCACGTACTGCACGGTGCCCTTTTGACGAATCCGACTGAAAATGAGTCAGAAAAGACTCAAGACAATGATCTTACTCTCTGCCGAATTTTGTGACGTTTTGGCAAAAGGCGTGGCTATTAAGGTGCTGAAAAGTCCGATTGTACTCTGTGGCAACAAAAGCTCCGGCAACATGACTCAGATGATCCTATCTTCTCGAAGTTGTACACATTTGAGGATACTTCAGCCCTGAAGACATCTACCAACTTATTTTCCATCGTAGTAGTAGCGCCACCAACTGGTAAAAGCTAATACAAGTTATTTTCTTGGATGTTTTTCTCCGTGCAACTCAACAAGGTCGCCCTCATATATGCTCGGATGACTGTTTCGGCCATGAGGATGTCACAATACGAAATTCGTCCTTTTTCATGAAAAGTTGTGGGAGTGGCATTGCACTGTTCGGCAATAAAACAAAGCTGATTATGAGGTTCTAAATATGAACGACAACTCGTAAAACTTTACACACACATCAGGCCGAGCAAATTTATCAATATTTTATACGTTAGTTGTGCAGCTTTTTTGAAATGGCTCGCCATGGCCCTCGAGAAATGTTAAAAAAAGCAGCTCTGGTTGAGTGTTTCACCTCGCTTTTTGTAAATTTTATGGAGTACAGTGAACCCTCGGTTATCGCGGTTAACGGGGACCGAGACCACCCGCGAAAACTGAAAATCCGCGAAGTAGCGGCGCACCTTCAAAAATGCTTAAAAAAAATAAACAATATATATAATAAATATATATATATATATATATATATATATATATATATATATATATACGGGGAGAGAGAGAGTGAAATTCATGTTATAACAAAAAAACCAAATTATTATTAAAACGTATTATTTTTTTATTCCCCAGCCATTCTTTTAGTATTTATTTAATTACTCCGACTTTTACCTGCTGGTACGCCGTCCGGTGTGCCCTGTGAAATGAAAGGTGGCATTCTTTATTTATTTATTCATTTATTCATTCATAACTGACAGCCTCGCGCTCCGCTCGTGCCCGGGCAGAAGAGGTGCTCCAATTTGGCTTAACTGTGACACACGCCCGCCCTCCTCCCCCGGAGCTTCCATTCGGTTAAACTTAGGGGCCGCTTGGCACCGCCCGTGCCCGGGGAAGGTGCTCCTCTTCGGCTTACTGTGACGCGAGCATGCCCTCCTCCTCCGGAGCTTCCATTCGGTTAAACTTAGGGGCCGCTTGGAACCGCCCGTGCCCGGGGAAGGTGCTCCTCTACGGCTTAACTGCCACGCACGCCGGCCGGAGCTCTGGTACGGTCCGAACCGCGCGAAACGTCGCCACCGATCGTGTCCGGGGGAACGTGCTCTTCTTCGTCCACTCTCCTCTTCGCCCACGCTCTTCTTCGGCGCACGCCGGCCGTCTAACCGCTCCAGCGCCCCGTCGTGCCGCTCGGCGAAACTACAATGCCCCCGAATATTTTTTAGACCCGCGAAGCACTGAACCCGCGAAAGGTGAACCGCGAAGTAGCGAGGGTTCACTGTATGTATAAGACCAAGACCTACAAAAAAGTCTCTTGGAGCAATGAGCTAGGTTTTACAGGAAGTCGGCCATTTTGAATTTACTTAAAAGGGGGCGGGTCACCACAATGGACTTTGTGTAGAAATTATTATTGGGCCCCGAGCAGCGACCGCGGCGAGGTCCCTATTGTTTTTGTAGAAAACATTATTACTTTTATTATTATTATTATTATTATTATTAGGGCCTGAGCAGCGACCGCTGCGAAGTCCCTATTGTTTTTGTAGAAATTATTATTATTATTATTTTTCCGATTGTTCGATCGCATTTTTGACCCCCGAAACATGCACAAAAACTCACCAAACTTGGCAGTCTCATCGGGCATGGCGAAAAATTTGATATTTTAACGTCTAATATGAACAGGAAGTGAGTTATGAATTTTTGAAAGTCCGACTTTTGCCCTTTTTTGCATGTTTACAGGGGTCATTCTTTTGCACCCTGATCCTAAAGGCTTCATCTGATTGCCTTAAAATTCTGTCTGTAGCATCTGAAGACCTGGGACAAACACTGGGGCTAAAATTTTTTGTTTCCGAAATACTATATGACGGGGGCGGGGCTTCAAAGTTTTCACTTAAGATTTCCTTCGCCGCAATGGACAAAATGCTTAATAACATTCCTGCACATGCTGCTAAAAATCCAAAACTTCACATGTACATAAAGAGTCTGTACCTGAAGACATCTATATGTTTATATTCAGTTATACACCTTGCGCCAATCAATATCAATTTTTACATTTTGACGTACTGCACGGTGCCCTTTTAACGAATCTGATTGAAAATTGGCTAGAAAAGACTCAAGACATTGATCTTACTCTATCCCTATTTTTGTGACTTTCCTTCGAAGGGCGTGGCTATTACGGTGCCGCAGAGTCTGATTATTCTCCGTGGCAACAAAAGTTCCTGCAAAATGATTCAGATGATCCATCTTCTCGAAATTTTTCACATTTGAGGATATTCAGGCCCTGAAGACGGCTGCCAACTTATTTTTGATCGCAGTGGTAGCGCCACCAACTGGTTAAAACAAATACAAATTATTTTCGTTGATTTTTTTCTCCGGGCAGGTTAACAAAATCTACCTTACATTTGCTCGGATGAGTGTTTAGGCCTTGAGGATGTCACAATACGAAAGTCTTTCGCCTTCTTCAGAGTGTCACATGATGGTGTCTTGTGGCCCGTCTTTATCAGCTGATGTGACTTACCTGTCACAAGAATGAAGGCAAGTCACGCCCCCCGCTGTCCGTTCACTCCGCCAAAATGCTGCTCCAGGTGGTAGAGAGGATGAAGGCTCCCTTGTCTCTGTTCATGGTTTTTATGCCTCGCTTGCAGATCTCAATGGCCTCTCTGATCCAGCGCTGTTGTTTGTTCTCTTCGGTGCGGATGACCCTGCCCTTCTCCCGGTCCATGATGTGGTTTTCCCTTTTGCAGTGGTCAGTGATTGCTGATTTGTAATGTTCATGTTGTGCTTGTTCTTTTACTGCTCTGATTTTTTCATTTTTTTGACAGGTAAGTCACACCCTCATGGAACATCAGCTGATAAAGACGGGTCTCAAGACACCATCATGCGACACTCTGAAGAAGGCAAAAGACTCGCCGAAACATGTCAGGTAAAAAATTAACCTAAAACATAATTGTCTGCTTTTAATGAATCAGTCAAATATCAATAATAAGAAGACAAAATGAACCTAATACAAATAAATGAATGCTTAATAACTCCCCTGCACATGCTCCTAAAAATCCAAACCTTCACCTGTAAATAAAACGTCCCGACCTGAAGACATCTTAATGTTATTATTTTGTTATACACACAGCGCCGCCAAGTGGAATCAAAAATTTGTTTTTATTTTAATTTTCACGTACTGCACGGTGCCCTTTTGACGAATCCGACTGAAAATTAGTCAGAAAAGACTCAAGACAATGATCTTACTCTCTGCCGAATTTTGTGACGTTTTGGCAAAAGGCGTGGCTATTACGGTGCTGAAAAGTCCGATTGTACTCTGTGGCAACAAAAGCTCCGGCAACATGACTCAGATGATCCTATCTTCTCGAAGTTGTACACATTTGAGGATACTTCAGCCCAGAAGACATCTACCAACTTATTTTACATCGTAGTAGTAGCGCCACCAACTGGTAAAAGCTAATACAAGTTATTTTCTTGGATGTTTTTCTCCGTGCAACTCAACAAGGTCGCCCTCATATATGCTCGGATGACTGTTTCGGCCATGAGGATGTCACAATACGAAATTAGTCCTTTTTCGTGAAAAGTTGTGGGAGTGGCATTGCACTGTTCGGCAATAAAACAACGCTGATTATGAGGTTCTAAATATGAACGACAACTCGTGAAACTTTACACACACATCAGGCCGAGCAAATTTATCAATATTTTATACGTTAGTTGTGCAGCTTTTTTGAAATGGCTCGCCATGGCCCTCGAGAAATGTTCAAAAAAGCAGCCCTGATTGAGTGTTTCACCTCGCTTTTTGTAAATTTTATGGAGTACAGTGAACCCTCGGTTATCGCGGTTAATGGGGACCGAGACCACCCGCGAAAACTGAAAATCCGCGAAGTAGCGGCGCACCTTCAAAAATGCTTAAAAAAAATATACAATATATATATATATATATATATATATATATATATATATATATATACGGGGAGAGAGAGAGTGAAATTCATTTTATAACAAAAAAACCAAATTATTATTAAAACGTATTATTTTTTTATTCCCCAGCCATTCTTTTTGTATTTATTTAATTACTCCGACTTTTACCTGCTGGTACGCCGTCCGGTGTGCCCTGTGAAATGAAAGGTGGCATTCTTTATTTATTTACTCATTTATTCATTCATAACTGACAGCCTCGCGCTCCGCTCGTGCCCGGGCGGAAGAGGTGCTCCAATTCGGCTTAACTGTGACACACGCCCGCCCTCCTCCCCCGGAACTTCCATTCTGTTAAACTTAGGGGCCGCTTGGCACCGCCCGTGCCCGGGGAAGGTGCTCCTCTTCGGCTTACTGTGACGCGAGCATGCCCTCCTCCTCCGGAGCTTCCATTCAGTTAAACTTAGGGGCCGCTTGGAACCGCCCGTGCCCGGGGAAGGTGCTCCTCTTCGGCTTACTGTGACGCGAGCATGCCCTCCTCCTCCGGAGCTTCCATTCGGTTAAACTTAGGGGCCGCTTGGAACCGCCCGTGCCCGGGGAAGGTGCTCCTCTTCGGCTTACTGTGACGCGAGCATGCCCTCCTCCTCCGGAGCTTCCATTCGGTTAAACTTAGGGGCCGCTTGGCACCGCCCGTGCCCGGGGAAGGTGCTCCTCTACGGCTTAACTGCCACGCACGCCGGCCGGAGCTCTGGTACGGTCCGAACCGCGCGAAACGTCGCCACCGATCGTGTCCGGGAGAACGTGCTCTTCTTCGTCCACTCTCCTCTTCGCCCACGCTCTTCTTCGGCGCACGCCGGCCGTCTAACCGCTCCAGCGCCCCATTTGAGGATATTCAGGCCCTGAAGACGGCTGCCAACTTATTTTTGATCGCAGTGGTAGCGCCACCAACTGGTTAAAACAAATACAAATTATTTTCGTTGATTTTTTTCTCCGGGCAGGTTAACAAAATCTACCTTACATTTGCTCGGATGAGTGTTTAGGCCTTGAGGATGTCACAATACGAAAGTCTTTCGCCTTCTTCAGAGTGTCACATGATGGTGTCTTGTGGCCCGTCTTTATCAGCTGATGTTCCATGAGGGCGTGACTTACCTGTCACAAGAATGAAGGCAAGTCACGCCCCCCGCTGTCCGTTCACTCCGCCAAAATGCTGCTCCAGGTGGTAGGTGCTCCAATTCGGCTTAACTGTGACACACGCCCGCCCACCTCCCCCGGAACTTCCATTCTGTTAAACTTAGGGGCCGCTTGGCACCGCCCGTGCCCGGGGAAGGTGCTCCTCTTCGGCTTACTGTGACGCGAGCATGCCCTCCTCCTCCGGAGCTTCCATTCAGTTAAACTTAGGGGCCGCTTGGAACCGCCCGTGCCCGGGGAAGGTGCTCCTCTTCGGCTTACTGTGACGCGAGCATGCCCTCCTCCTCCGGAGCTTCCATTCGGTTAAACTTAGGGGCCGCTTGGAACCGCCCGTGCCCGGGGAAGGTGCTCCTCTTCGGCTTACTGTGACGCGAGCATGCCCTCCTCCTCCGGAGCTTCCATTCGGTTAAACTTAGGGGCCGCTTGGCACCGCCCGTGCCCGGGGAAGGTGCTCCTCTACGGCTTAACTGCCACGCACGCCGGCCGGAGCTCTGGTACGGTCCGAACCGCGCGAAACGTCGCCACCGATCGTGTCCGGGAGAACGTGCTCTTCTTCGTCCACTCTCCTCTTCACCCACGCTCTTCTTCGGCGCACGCCGGCCGTCTAACCGCTCCAGCGCCCCATTTGAGGATATTCAGGCCCTGAAGACGGCTGCCAACTTATTTTTGATCGCAGTGGTAGCGCCACCAACTGGTTAAAACAAATACAAATTATTTTCGCTCGGCGAAACTACAATGCCCCCGAATATTTTTTAGACCCGCGAAGCACTGAACCCGCGAAAGGTGAACCGCGAAGTAGCGAGGGTTCACTGTATGTATAAGACCAAGACCTACAAAAAAGTCTCTTGGAGCAATGAGCTAGGTTTTACAGGAAGTCGGCCATTTTGAATTTACTTAAAAGGGGGCGGGTCACCACAATGGACTTTGTGTAGAAATTATTATTGGGGCCCGAGCAGCGACGGCGGCGAGGTCCCTATTGTTTTTGTAGAAATTATTATTAGGGCCTGAGCAGCGACCGCTACGAGGTCCCCATTGTTTTTGTGGAAATTATTATTATTTTTATTATTATTATTATTAGGGCCCGAGCAGTGACCGCTGCGAGGTCACTATTGTTTTTCTAGAAATTGTTATTAGGGCCCGAGCTGCGACGGCTGCGAGGTCCCTATTGTTTTTGTAGAAAATATTATTACTTTTATTATTATTAATATTATTATTATTATTATTAGGGCCTGAGCAGCGACCGCTGCGAAGTCCCTATTGTTTTTGTAGAAATTATTATTATTATTATTTTTCCGATTGTTCGATCGCATTTTTGACCCCCGAAACATGCACAAAAACTCACCAAACTTGGCAGTCTCATCGGGCATGGCGAAAAATTTGATATTTTAACGTCTAATATGAACAGGAAGTGAGTTATGAATTTTTGAAAGTCCGACTTTTGCCCTTTTTTGCATGTTTACAGGGGTCATTCTTTTGCACCCTGATCCTAAAGGCTTCATCTGATTGCCTTAAAATTCTGTCTGGAGCATCTGAAGACCTGGGACAAACACTGGGGCTAAAATTTTTTGTTTCCGAAATACTATATGACGGGGGCGGGTCTTCAAAGTTTTCACTTAAGATTTCCTTCGCCGCAATGGACAAAATGCTTAATAACTCTCCTGCACATGCTGCTAAAAATCCAAAACTTCACATGTACATAAAAAGTCTGTACCTGAAGACATCTATATGTTTATATTCAGTTATACACCTTGCGCCAATCAATATCATTTTTTACATTTTGACGTACTGCACGGTGCCCTTTTAACGAATCTGATTGAAAATTGGCTAGAAAAGACTCAAGACATTGATCTTACTCTATCCCTATTTTTGTGACTTTCCTTCGAAGGGCGTGGCTATTACGGTGCCGCAGAGTCTGATTATTCTCAGTGGCAACAAAAGTTCCTGCAAAATGATTCAGATGATCCATCTTCTCGAAATTTTTCACATTTGAGGATATTCAGGCCCTGAAGACGGCTGCCAACTTATTTTTGATCGCAGTGGTAGCGCCACCAACTGGTTAAAACAAATACAAATTATTTTCGTTGATGTTTTTCTCCGGGCAGGTGAACAAAATCTACCTTATATTTGCTCGGATGAGTGTTTAGGCCTTGAGCATGTCACAATACGAAAGTCTTTCGCCTTCTTCAGAGTGTCACATGATGCTGTCTTGTGACCCGTCTTTATCAGCTGATGTTCCATGAGGGCGTGACTTACCTGTCACAAGAATGAAGGCAAGTCACGCCCCCCGCTGTCCGTTCACTCCGCCAAAATGCTGCTCCAGGTGGTAGAGAGGATGAAGGCTCCCTTGTCTCTGTTCATGGTTTTTATGCCTCGCTTGCAGATCTCAATGGCCTCTCTGATCCAGCGCTGTTGTTTGTTCTCTTCGGTGCGGATGACCCTGCCCTTCTCCCGGTCCATGATGTGGTTTTCCCTTTTGCAGTGGTCAGTGATTGCTGATTTGTAATGTTCATGTTGTGCTTGTTCTTTTACTGCTCTGATTTTTTCATTTTTTTGACAGGTAAGTCACACCCTCATGGAACATCAGCTGATAAAGACGGGTCTCAAGACACCATCATGCGACACTCTGAAGAAGGCAAAAGACTCGCCGAAACATGTCAGGTAAAAAATTAACCTAAAACATAATTGTCTGCTTTTAATGAATCAGTCAAATATCAATAATAAGAAGACAAAATGAACCTAATTCAAATAAATGAATGCTTAATAACTCCCCTGCACATGCTCCTAAAAATCCAAACCTTCACCTGTAAATAAAACGTCCCGACCTGAAGACATCTTAATGTTATTATTTTGTTATACACACAGCGCCGCCAAGTGGAATCAAAAATTTGTTTTTATTTTAATTTTCACGTACTGCACGGTGCCCTTTTGACGAATCCGACTGAAAATTAGTCAGAAAAGACTCAAGACAATGATCTTACTTTCTGCCGAATTTTGTGACGTTTTGGCAAAAGGCGTGGCTATTACGGTGCTGAAAAGTCCGATTGTACTCTGTGGCAACAAAAGCTCCGGCAACATGACTCAGATGATCCTATCTTCTCGAAGTTGTACACATTTGAGGATACTTCAGCCCAGAAGACATCTACCAACTTATTTTACATCGTAGTAGTAGCGCCACCAACTGGTAAAAGCTAATACAAGTTATTTTCTTGGATGTTTTTCTCCGTGCAACTCAACAAGGTCGCCCTCATATATGCTCGGATGACTGTTTCGGCCATGAGGATGTCACAATACGAAATTAGTCCTTTTTCGTGAAAAGTTGTGGGAGTGGCATTGCACTGTTCGGCAATAAAACAACGCTGATTATGAGGTTCTAAATATGAACGACAACTCGTGAAACTTTACACACACATCAGGCCGAGCAAATTTATCAATATTTTATACGTTAGTTGTGCAGCTTTTTTGAAATGGCTCGCCATGGCCCTCGAGAAATGTTCAAAAAAGCAGCCCTGATTGAGTGTTTCACCTCGCTTTTTGTAAATTTTATGGAGTACAGTGAACCCTCGGTTATCGCGGTTAATGGGGACCGAGACCACCCGCGAAAACTGAAAATCCGCGAAGTAGCGGCGCACCTTCAAAAATGCTTAAAAAAAATATACAATATATATATATATATATATATATATATATATATATATATATATATATATACGGGGAGAGAGAGAGTGAAATTCATTTTATAACAAAAAAACCAAATTATTATTAAAACGTATTATTTTTTTATTCCCCAGCCATTCTTTTTGTATTTATTTAATTACTCCGACTTTTACCTGCTGGTACGCCGTCCGGTGTGCCCTGTGAAATGAAAGGTGGCATTCTTTATTTATTTATTCATTTATTCATTCATAACTGACAGCCTCGCGCTCCGCTCGTGCCCGGGCGGAAGAGGTGCTCCAATTCGGCTTAACTGTGACACACGCCCGCCCTCCTCCCCCGGAACTTCCATTCTGTTAAACTTAGGGGCCGCTTGGCACCGCCCGTGCCCGGGGAAGGTGCTCCTCTTCGGCTTACTGTGACGCGAGCATGCCCTCCTCCTCCGGAGCTTCCATTCAGTTAAACTTAGGGGCCGCTTGGAACCGCCCGTGCCCGGGGAAGGTGCTCCTCTTCGGCTTACTGTGACGCGAGCATGCCCTCCTCCTCCGGAGCTTCCATTCGGTTAAACTTAGGGGCCGCTTGGAACCGCCCGTGCCCGGGGAAGGTGCTCCTCTTCGGCTTACTGTGACGCGAGCATGCCCTCCTCCTCCGGAGCTTCCATTCGGTTAAACTTAGGGGCCGCTTGGCACCGCCCGTGCCCGGGGAAGGTGCTCCTCTACGGCTTAACTGCCACGCACGCCGGCCGGAGCTCTGGTACGGTCCGAACCGCGCGAAACGTCGCCACCGATCGTGTCCGGGAGAACGTGCTCTTCTTCGTCCACTCTCCTCTTCGCCCACGCTCTTCTTCGGCGCACGCCGGCCGTCTAACCGCTCCAGCGCCCCGTCGTGCCGCTCGGCGAAACTACAATGCCCCCGAATATTTTTTAGACCCGCGAAGCACTGAACCCGCGAAAGGTGAACCGCGAAGTAGCGAGGGTTCACTGTATGTATAAGACCAAGACCTACAAAAAAGTCTCTTGGAGCAATGAGCTAGGTTTTACAGGAAGTCGGCCATTTTGAATTTACCTAAAAGGGGGCGGGTCACCACAATGGACTTTGTGTAGAAATTATTATTGGGGCCCGAGCAGCGACGGCGGCGAGGTCCCTATTGTTTTTGTAGAAATTATTAATAGGGCCTGAGCAGCGACCGCTACGAGGTCCCCATTGTTTTTGTGGAAATTATTATTATTTTTATTATTATTATTATTAGGGCCCGAGCAGTGACCGCTGCGAGGTCCCTATTGTTTTTCTAGAAATTGTTATTAGGGCCCGAGCTGCGACGGCTGCGAGGTCCCTATTGTTTTTGTAGAAAATATTATTACTTTTATTATTATTAATATTATTATTATTATTATTAGGGCCTGAGCAGCGACCGCTGCGAAGTCCCTATTGTTTTTGTAGAAATTATTATTATTATTATTTTTCCGATTGTTCGATCGCATTTTTGACCCCCGAAACATGCACAAAAACTCACCAAACTTGGCAGTCTCATCGGGCATGGCGAAAAATTTGATATTTTAACGTCTAATATGAACAGGAAGTGAGTTATGAATTTTTGAAAGTCCGACTTTTGCCCTTTTTTGCATGTTTACAGGGGTCATTCTTTTGCACCCTGATCCTAAAGGCTTCATCTGATTGCCTTAAAATTCTGTCTGGAGCATCTGAAGACCTGGGACAAACACTGGGGCTAAAATTTTTTGTTTCCGAAATACTATATGACGGGGGCGGGTCTTCAAAGTTTTCACTTAAGATTTCCTTCGCCGCAATGGACAAAATGCTTAATAACTCTCCTGCACATGCTGCTAAAAATCCAAAACTTCACATGTACATAAAAAGTCTGTACCTGAAGACATCTATATGTTTATATTCAGTTATACACCTTGCGCCAATCAATATCTATTTTTACATTTTGACGTACTGCACGGTGCCCTTTTAACGAATCTGATTGAAAATTGGCTAGAAAAGACTCAAGACATTGATCTTACTCTATCCCTATTTTTGTGACTTTCCTTCGAAGGGCGTGGCTATTACGGTGCCGCAGAGTCTGATTATTCTCCGTGGCAACAAAAGTTCCTGCAAAATGATTCAGATGATCCATCTTCTCGAAATTTTTCACATTTGAGGATATTCAGGCCCTGAAGACGGCTGCCAACTTATTTTTGATCGCAGTGGTAGCGCCACCAACTGGTTAAAACAAATACAAATTATTTTCGTTGATGTTTTTCTCCGGGCAGGTGAACAAAATCTACCTTATATTTGCTCGGATGAGTGTTTAGGCCTTGAGCATGTCACAATACGAAAGTCTTTCGCCTTCTTCAGAGTGTCACATGATGCTGTCTTGTGTCCCGTCTTTATCAGCTGATGTTCCATGAGGGCGTGACTTACCTGTCACAAGAATGAAGGCAAGTCACGCCCCCCGCTGTCCGTTCACTCCGCCAAGATGCTGGTCCAGGTGGTAGAGAGGATGAAGGCTCCCTTGTCTCTGTTCATGGTTTTTATGCCTCGCTTGCAGATCTCAATGGCCTCTCTGATCCAGCGCTGTTGTTTGTTCTCTTCTGTGCGGATGACCCTGCCCTTCTCCCGGTCCATGATGTGGTTTTCCCTTTTGCAGTGGTCAGTGATTGCTGATTTGTAATGTTCATGTTGTGCTTGTTCTTTTACTGCTCTGATTTTTTTCATTTTTTTGACAGGTAAGTCACACCCTCATGGAACATCAGCTCAAGACACCATCATGCGACACTCTGAAGAAGGCGAAAGACTCGCCGAAACATGTCAGGTAAAAAATTAACCTAAAACATAATTGTCTGCTTTTAATGAATCAGTCAAATATCAATAATAAGAAGACAAAATGAACCTAATACAAATAAATGAATGCTTAATAACTCCCCTGCACATGCTCCTAAAAATCCAAACCTTCACCTGTAAATAAAACGTCCCGACCTGAAGACATCGTAATGTAATTATTTTGTTATACACACAGTGCCGCCAAGTGGAATCAAAAATTTGTTTTTATTTTAATTTTCACGTACTGCACGGTGCCCTTTTGACGAATCCGACTGAAAATTAGTCAGAAAAGACTCAAGACAATGATCTTACTCTCTGCCGAATTTTGTGACGTTTTGGCAAAAGGCGTGGCTATTAAGGTGCTGAAAAGTCCGATTGTACTCTGTGGCAACAAAAGCTCCGGCAACATGACTCAGATGATCCTATCTTCTCGAAGTTGTACACATTTGAGGATACTTCAGCCCTGAAGACATCTACCAACTTATTTTACATCGTAGTAGTAGCGCCACCAACTGGTAAAAGCTAATACAAGTTATTTTCTTGGATGTTTTTCTCCGTGCAACTCAACAAGGTCGCCCTCATATATGCTCGGATGACTGTTTCGGCCATGAGGATGTCACAATACGAAATTCGTGATTTTTCGTGAAAAGTTGTGGGAGTGGCATTGCACTGTTCGGCAATAAAACAAAGCTGATTATGAGGTTCTAAATATGAACGACAACTCGTAAAACTTTACACACACATCAGGCCGAGCAAATTTATCAATATTTTATACGTTAGTTGTGCAGCTTTTTTTAAATGGCTCGCCATGGCCCTCGAGAAATGTTAAAAAAAAGCAGCTCTGGTTGAGTGTTTCACCTCGCTTTTTGTAAATTTTATGGAGTACAGTGAACCCTCGGTTATCGCGGTTAATGGGGACCGAGACCATCCGCGAAAACTGAAAATCCGCGAAGTAGCGGCGCACCTTCAAAAAT